>NW_020442428.1:899799-918484 GCF_000699045.2 Agrilus planipennis
CATTTTCATTTGAATTGAGATTGAGACAAGTGATTTAAAAGTGAGTCAGGGTGGTGAGGCAGCTGAGAATTAGACGGTCTACCTGCCATTTACATTAGAATTGAGATTGAGACAAGTGATTTAGAAGTGAGTCAGGGTGGTGAAGCTGCTGAGAACTTGACGGTCTGCATGACATTTTCATTTGAATTGAGATTGAGACAAGTGATTTAAAAGTGAGTCAGGGTGGTGAGGCAGCTGAGAATTAGACGGTCTACCTGCCATTTACATTAGAATTGAGATTGAGACAAGTGATTTAGAAGTGAGTCAGGGTGGTGAAGCTGCTGAGAACTTGACGGTCTGCATGACATTTTCATTTGAATTGAGATTGAGACAAGTGATTTAAAAGTGAGTCAGGTGGTGAGGCAGCTGAGAAGTAGATGGTCTACCTGTCATTTTCATTAGAATTGAGATTGAGACAAGTGAAGTGATTTAAAAGTGAATCAGGATGGTAAAGCTGCTGGAAACTTGACGGTCTGCCTGCCATTTTCATTAGAATTGAGACAAGTGATTTAGAAGTGAGTCAGGGTGGTGAAGCAGCTGAGGACTTGACGGTGTGCCTGTCATTTTCTACGCTTCCCAATTAATTAATAATGTAACCCGACATTCTGGTTGACAGCGTAATAAAATAAGTAAAAAATTATCTTTTTATCTTTTCGTTCTATCGAAATTGTGTGCAGAGGGTCAGTCGTGTTTATACTCGTGGTTATTAGTTGTTAACCTCAGCAAATATGTAGGTGACGATATTGAAAACATAATCGATGAAGATGCTTCTTATAACATCAACGTTATGTGTACTGTTACAGCAACATTTTTTCATTTGACCCAGATTCTTTAACACCAGCAAATTTCTTCTTACACCTCCAAGTTCTTGTTGCTTTCTGCTGGCGAATTTGGGCCAACGTTTTCATCGCGTGACGCAATTAGATGTTCTTCTTTTGTTAACAGTTGATTACTTTTTTCGTTGACGATTTACGGAATTCACTAAGAATTCTTCTATTTTGCAAGAAAATAAATGGAAATGGTTCAAAACTTCACGTACAATTTTTTGATTTTAGATCAATTTTAAATTGGAAATCGTATTATATAAATATACTATTTAATTTGGTATTGGGAGTTCTGTAGTGAATTATAGGAACTAGAAACCCTTGCAGTTTCAATTTGTTAGTTTTTAGATATGTCATGGCTCTCAACTCATTCGCGTTTATACTTATGATTTTGTAGTGAGGCTTAGCTGTTCTTTCGAAATAGCCTTCTAGGATACTTGAGTTTGATCTTTGTTTTTATAAAGAGATGGCTGCAAGTACAAATTTACCTATAGCACGATATATTTTTTAAAAAAATAATGTAGTTTTTTTATGGTTGCATGTAACGCAATATATCTCTATGTCCTTTTTTGTACTTTTCAGAAAAAACCAGGCTACTATGATACCGACAATTTTGTCAATAATTTCATAAAAGTATCGACGTTGATTCTATTTTCGATTTTTTTACTACACAGATATTACAACTTTGCAAACAATCGCAGGAATCGTAAAAATACAGTCGCACTAAAATTCGATAAACGAACATAAAAAATATAAATATGGAACAATATCAGTATTGCTGATCTACGCATTAAAAAATAAAGTTATTTAACACCTCATTCTTCTTATTCATATTGTTAGAAATCCCAAAAATAAAAATCTACAATGTTTAGTGAATATGTAAATAGTAATTGTTCACCTAGTAAAAATGCAGGACATATTTTACCAAGTGAATATTACTTCCACGCAATTTTGTTAACAATTTAATTAAGCTAAGTTAGGTTAGGTTGGGTACTGATAATAACCTTTTCAATTAAACTATGCAATGAAAACTGGGCTAAAAACCATATTAGTAAAGGATTTGGTTTTTAAAGGTCTACCTAATAAATCTATTCAAAATCATATCAAAAATAATGTGAATATTTCGTTAAACGTAATATAAATACATAAATAACTAAATACTACCGCGACGTAGTGAACCTATCTGTAGAAATTTAATACTCATACTCTCTACAGATGGCGCTAACTGCGGCGTCTGCAGTTACTTATTGAACGATAATTGGTGGCAGAGTACGCCATGTCTTTAGGGCGTGGTGTTGATAACCACAGAATTCGAAATCGCGATTTACGTCTGACAATTTTGACAGACCATTCACAGCGAACTTTTAATGTACAATATAAATAAGGACAACTATTATAAGAGATAATTTTAAACAAGTGATCAATGTTCTAATTGTTTGCTTACCTCCTCGTTGACACACTGGGCTTTTAGTGGAAAAAGGGGTCGTTGAGCTGCCGGCCTATTGGCCAAATAAAGGGCTGAAGCTGCTGCAACGCCAGTAAGCGCCAGGGCTCCAGCACCGCCACCTATATAGTGGAAGTATTGGTCCATTTCGTCAACTGAAAGAAAATTTAGAAGTTAATAGCATTCGACGAAAATACATTAAAGGTAAAAACTTAAAATTCTAATAAAATTTTCCTTTCCTTTACCTATCAAATAATTCGAAGTGGTCTGTATTCTGTCGAAACTGCCAGACGTGGATCGCGATTTCGATCTTCTTGGATCTCATCTGCGCGTCGCAGACAGCTCCGACAGAACACAGACCAACTTTTACCTGCTGTCTTAACAGTGCGTTTCAGAAAATACTACAAACGGCACAGTGAACGCCATCTGTAGCTCCTTTACCTAGTTACTGAAAAGCTAATATTTTTTAACATGATACCTCTACTAGCTTTGATTTCAGGGACGAAAGCGCAACATTCTCTCGGGTAAGATATTGCATTGACTTATTTGGTTTGGGTAGCAATTTCCACGTGGATGGGGTTAAAATACTTCCCTAATAAACAGTAAATGCGATTTCATGCCTGGGGCGTATGTTACACTTTATCGTCCATGAAATTGAATACATGTAGTGCGAAAATTCCAGGGTGACAAGGAAATCACCATAAATAACATAAAACCTTTCCCTATTACGCTACCTATAGTTAAGTATTTTCGCATAATTTCTTTATGGGACTGAAGATATAGTCCCATATAATGCTCAGCGTTCTAGCATGTAATAGATTCATGAAATGGCAGGGGTTGGTAGAAAATATTTTCTAGTTTGAAAATTATTTGTCAAAAGATTCTTCTTTCTACCTGAAGTCTTCCTTCATATTCTCGTTTAAAACTACCAACCAGAATACCCAAACACTCATGTCATTGAATTCAAAAGCAACTCAATTAACTAATGCATACGTATACATGAATATATGATGTGTATGTAACTGTATGTAGTTAGTTGTCTATTCAGTTGTTGCAAATTCAAAAGCACTTTTCTAATTCGTATGCCGAAGTGAAAAACTGACCCAGTTCTCTGCCATTGAAGCTTTTGTTTGTTATGAAAAGTGCACCGAACAAACAAACGGGCACAATAGCTTCAGTTGATGTAACGTGTAGTACGTTATAATGAAAGTATTCCTTCCATCTACATTGAATGCATTTTATCTTTAAACGTTTGAGTGCATACGCCAAATACATTACAAATGGCACTGCAACTCAATGTCGTTCAAACAGAGCTCTGTGATTCG
Source organism: Agrilus planipennis (assembly GCF_000699045.2). NCBI lineage: Eukaryota > Metazoa > Arthropoda > Insecta > Coleoptera > Buprestidae > Agrilus > Agrilus planipennis. The sequence continues at coordinate 903,432 of NW_020442428.1, forward strand.
TCATAATATGCAGTGTAAATATTGCAATAGACGAAGAATTGAAACTCTTATTAAAAAAATCCTAAAGAGGATTTGGTATTTGGGCCTGATGGCCGTGTTCCAGGATTGGTTCTTCTCCTTCAGCCGTTATCTGCTGTTTCGTCAACTGTTGTGTTGATATTCTTGGAACTTGCTGAAGGCGCACAATTCCTTACTATTGGATGTTTAATCTTCACCAACTACTAATGGTGGTAAAAGGTAGTTCCTCCTGGCTATGCCAGAGATTACGGCGAAACGGTTAATTCCGCTTCATTTTACGAATCGTCGGAATAGGTGGGTGGTGTTTAAAATAATGGCTGAAACGGTTTGCCTGATAGAAAGATATTTGCCCAGGCAAATGCCATTTGATTGAAACGACAATATGTCTATAATATACATATACCTAAATGCAGTATTCTTATCAGTATCTACACCGAAAAAATTAAGGGAGAAGAAGGTACCTGAAAAAGAAGTAAAATGAGCAGTCTCGCACTTATTTTTGTATTTTGTAGTAATACTTTGCCAATCGAACGCTAACGAGTGCAGATTTTTACTAATCATTACGTACAATTGACATGTCTACATGTCAGCTGCTGCGAAGGTCACGAATAGGTATGTGTGTTTCGTCAGTTGATGCTTGCGATATAACGCGATTGCTATCAATCGCTGACGGTTCATTAGCTGGGGTACTTTTTGCGTATATTTTTGACACCCCCTACGTTCTGGTGCTATCGTCATATGCGCTCAACAGTGTCTCCAGATGTTAGTCCTTTCCGGGATATTACTCCTTTCCGGGATACTGATCAGACATACCGTATATCATGCGTGTGCATCGTCTCTGCTGGTCCGACTTCTAATTGCGCTACCATGCGAGTAACCATTTCCAATCAGTGTTAATTTGTTGACCTCAATATTGCAATAATAAAACTTATATGAACACGAATACAGTAATTAAAGAGTTCATCGTAGCGGAACTGACTATAAATATTACCGTATATAATTTATTCGTATTCCTGAAACGGTACGATAAAATGAATTTAGCTAAGCAGCTAATACAGACACGCTGATACATATGGTAGGTATTATAAAACAGATACAATCAATCATTGAATTATTTATGTTTTGACGTTTTAAATTCAGGCCATCATTATAACTTTGTTTCACTGTCAAACATTAATAATTTTGTATATACCCATATCAAAAGTGCGATATTACTTCCCTGATTGATTTCAAGGACGAAAGCAAGCATCCCTTAAGGGTAATAAGAAATCGAACTTATTCCTTATTAATATGAAGGATTTTGTCATTTTGAGGATGTTAAAATACTTTCCTATTGTAAAATTCTGTTGTTTTTTCTATTACTTGTATTTATAACGAAAGAAAAAGATCGTCCTTCGAGTTTAGTTTATAATAAGTTTGCTTTGTGTATTAACGATTACATTTTTTAATAATTCAAACATCTTTGAATATATTACGCAGAAAGTCATCACAATCGATCTCAACGCGACTTAAATATATTCCAATAAACATTGATTTACTTAATAATGTACATGAAACGGATTACGAAAACTGAAATGAATGAAAAGATTTACAACGAATTAATGGCACTTGGTCTTTAGTTAATGATATCGCTTTTCCCTTTATTATCATTATTATTATTATTACGTTACATCTGCAGTTCAGAATACAACTCCATTTATTCTTACTTTGAGGTAATTGAAGGGTTACTTCAATTGAAAAAAAAGTACTACAACTTATATTTTTAGAATTATGTGCTTGTTTGTTGTTTGTTTACCTCTTCCATCTTTACCTCTTATCTACCCCTAATACATTTCATAATAGGCGCTAGTGTCTTATTTTCATACTCCAGCCTCTGTTGAGTACCTTTGAGTGATTCTTTCTTTTTAATTCGACCTTTACTTTCATAATGCTATACGGTGTTTCTTTCTCCTTACTTCTTTTTATTGCAAATTTTAAATGATTACTGTTGTTTGTTAAGTCCATTTTCTACCATCATCATCATCATAAGGTCGTCAGTCCTAAGACTGGTTGGACACGCATCTCCTCTCTTTTCTATCCTGAGCTAATCTTCCCATTTCCCTAAAACTAGAACATCCCACATCCTGAACTATTTGTGAACAGTAATATAATCTAGGTCTGGCTCTACTCCTCTTAACTCCTGCTTCTGCCTTTAATATGCTTCTGATTAGACCTTCATGCCTGAGAAGGTGTCCTACCAACCTATCTCGCTTTTTTCTTATTGACATTCATAGAGTCCTCTGTTCTCCTATTCTCTCTAATACCTCTTCATTTCTATCCACGGTATCCTCACCAATAAAATTTAATATAGGTACAATATATGTTGTTTAATTTTTACCGCTAATGGAGGTTGTTCGCCATTGCTGTATTCCTGTCGTTCTTAGAATCAGCCGATTTGATTTTATTTACTAATCTGGATCATAACTATTTACATACGTGTTATAGCTAGATCAAAGTGTGCCAAACCACAAAAAGACGATAGAATTCATTTATTTATGAAGTATGTGGGTTGAAATATATATTTTAAATGAATCATAGTTTAAGTGCTTCGGTAATATGAAATATAACTACAAGCAATAAACACCTACGATCGAAACAGAAACTGTAAACAGTATCATCTTCTCTTTATTAGATGGTTAAACTATCGAGTTCATTTTATTATACATATTTACGTAATAATGACGATTCCTCGCGTTATATTTTATGAATTAATANTACTGCGCAGAATTAATTGGAATTTTTCACACACAAGCCTTGCTATATGAGCTCTCAAAGCATATAAAAATTATACGGCTTAAATGTGAAGTTGGGTGCAAAAGAATACAATTAGATCCTCTGTCGGGAAAAAAACGAAATGACTTTCCGAACAACCCTATATAAGCCGTCCTTGTATACAGAATTACAGCTCACATAACGTTGATTAATGACCTGCAAAAATCAATGAAAAGAGTGACCCTACTGTATAGAATACCTTTGCACTGTGACCCGTCAAACTGTATCTCAGACTATTAAAGAACGCAACTTCTTGATCAGTAATTTGCAGAAACTACTGGGGTGCTGGACCTGGGTCGTCGCATTATGATTTGATTAATTTTTTTTATTTGTTACTGTATTTCAAGGTCTCTTATTCGTACATACGGGGCATGCAGAAATTTATAGAGTATTTCTTTCACAAATAGTTTTCGTGCAAGACTATGACCAATACGTTACGTTTAATTGCAAAATGTTTTAAAAAAGAACAAAAGGGACGTTTGCACCAGAAAGTTTAGTTTTAGTTTCTCATATAAACGATAAAAAATCGATTTTCTTCCCACTCCAATGGATTATCGGATCAGTGAGCTTTCAGAAACGAATTAATTGTGTTCAGTTGGTGGGCGCTAACAATGTAACGTATTAACACATGCTGTCATTGTTTTATGGTTTACACACACGACTAACTTAGTTTTACCGTTAAATATCATTTGACATCGCGTATACGTAACGATTTTCTCGTTACAACATTTCGGAATCGATTTCATCGCCAATACATAGAGCAAAACAAAGTTGAAAATGTATTATTTTCCTTTTTATTATACTGGATTCTACCACAGATAATTTTATGCTATCACAAATGTAAAATTGACGCAACTCATGGGGTTGAAATAAAAAAAAAAAAACTATTACAAATTTAAATTCTATTTAATACAGCAGTTAAAAATGAAATAAAAAAATACTATATAAGTTTGCAGAAATATATTTTCGGTTTTACTATCTGGATTAGTATTGATACAATAGTATATCCAAATTAAACGTTGGAAATATGTAGCGGAAATAACGAGATGATGTTTAAATTAGAATTGAGATGAGACAAGCGATTAGGAAGTGAGTAAGGGTGGTGAGGCCGCTGAGAACTTAACGGCCTGCCTGCCATTTTCATTAAAATTGAGATTGAGACAAGTGATTTAAAAGTGAGTCAGGGTGGTGAGGCAGCTGAGAATTAGACGGTCTACCTGCCATTTACATTAGAATTGAGATTGAGACAAGTGATTTAGAAGTGAGTCAGGGTGGTGAAGCTGCTGAGAACTTGACGGTCTGCATGACATTTTCATTTGAATTGAGATTGAGACAAGTGATTTAAAAGTGAGTCAGGGTGGTGAGGCAGCTGAGAATTAGACGGTCTACCTGCCATTTACATTAGAATTGAGATTGAGACAAGTGATTTAGAAGTGAGTCAGGGTGGTGAAGCTGCTGAGAACTTGACGGTCTGCATGACATTTTCATTTGAATTGAGATTGAGACAAGTGATTTAAAAGTGAGTCAGGGTGGTGAGGCAGCTGAGAATTAGACGGTCTACCTGCCATTTACATTAGAATTGAGATTGAGACAAGTGATTTAGAAGTGAGTCAGGGTGGTGAAGCTGCTGAGAACTTGACGGTCTGCATGACATTTTCATTTGAATTGAGATTGAGACAAGTGATTTAAAAGTGAGTCAGGGTGGTGAGGCAGCTGAGAATTAGACGGTCTACCTGCCATTTACATTAGAATTGAGATTGAGACAAGTGATTTAGAAGTGAGTCAGGGTGGTGAAGCTGCTGAGAACTTGACGGTCTGCATGACATTTTCATTTGAATTGAGATTGAGACAAGTGATTTAAAAGTGAGTCAGGGTGGTGAGGCAGCTGAGAATTAGACGGTCTACCTGCCATTTACATTAGAATTGAGATTGAGACAAGTGATTTAGAAGTGAGTCAGGGTGGTGAAGCTGCTGAGAACTTGACGGTCTGCATGACATTTTCATTTGAATTGAGATTGAGACAAGTGATTTAAAAGTGAGTCAGGGTGGTGAGGCAGCTGAGAATTAGACGGTCTACCTGCCATTTACATTAGAATTGAGATTGAGACAAGTGATTTAGAAGTGAGTCAGGGTGGTGAAGCTGCTGAGAACTTGACGGTCTGCATGACATTTTCATTTGAATTGAGATTGAGACAAGTGATTTAAAAGTGAGTCAGGGTGGTGAGGCAGCTGAGAATTAGACGGTCTACCTGCCATTTACATTAGAATTGAGATTGAGACAAGTGATTTAGAAGTGAGTCAGGGTGGTGAAGCTGCTGAGAACTTGACGGTCTGCATGACATTTTCATTTGAATTGAGATTGAGACAAGTGATTTAAAAGTGAGTCAGGGTGGTGAGGCAGCTGAGAATTAGACGGTCTACCTGCCATTTACATTAGAATTGAGATTGAGACAAGTGATTTAGAAGTGAGTCAGGGTGGTGAAGCTGCTGAGAACTTGACGGTCTGCATGACATTTTCATTTGAATTGAGATTGAGACAAGTGATTTAAAAGTGAGTCAGGGTGGTGAGGCAGCTGAGAATTAGACGGTCTACCTGCCATTTACATTAGAATTGAGATTGAGACAAGTGATTTAGAAGTGAGTCAGGGTGGTGAAGCTGCTGAGAACTTGACGGTCTGCATGACATTTTCATTTGAATTGAGATTGAGACAAGTGATTTAAAAGTGAGTCAGGGTGGTGAGGCAGCTGAGAATTAGACGGTCTACCTGCCATTTACATTAGAATTGAGATTGAGACAAGTGATTTAGAAGTGAGTCAGGGTGGTGAAGCTGCTGAGAACTTGACGGTCTGCATGACATTTTCATTTGAATTGAGATTGAGACAAGTGATTTAAAAGTGAGTCAGGGTGGTGAGGCAGCTGAGAATTAGACGGTCTACCTGCCATTTACATTAGAATTGAGATTGAGACAAGTGATTTAGAAGTGAGTCAGGGTGGTGAAGCTGCTGAGAACTTGACGGTCTGCATGACATTTTCATTTGAATTGAGATTGAGACAAGTGATTTAAAAGTGAGTCAGGGTGGTGAGGCAGCTGAGAATTAGACGGTCTACCTGCCATTTACATTAGAATTGAGATTGAGACAAGTGATTTAGAAGTGAGTCAGGGTGGTGAAGCTGCTGAGAACTTGACGGTCTGCATGACATTTTCATTTGAATTGAGATTGAGACAAGTGATTTAAAAGTGAGTCAGGGTGGTGAGGCAGCTGAGAATTAGACGGTCTACCTGCCATTTACATTAGAATTGAGATTGAGACAAGTGATTTAGAAGTGAGTCAGGGTGGTGAAGCTGCTGAGAACTTGACGGTCTGCATGACATTTTCATTTGAATTGAGATTGAGACAAGTGATTTAAAAGTGAGTCAGGGTGGTGAGGCAGCTGAGAATTAGACGGTCTACCTGCCATTTACATTAGAATTGAGATTGAGACAAGTGATTTAGAAGTGAGTCAGGGTGGTGAAGCTGCTGAGAACTTGACGGTCTGCATGACATTTTCATTTGAATTGAGATTGAGACAAGTGATTTAAAAGTGAGTCAGGGTGGTGAGGCAGCTGAGAATTAGACGGTCTACCTGCCATTTACATTAGAATTGAGATTGAGACAAGTGATTTAGAAGTGAGTCAGGGTGGTGAAGCTGCTGAGAACTTGACGGTCTGCATGACATTTTCATTTGAATTGAGATTGAGACAAGTGATTTAAAAGTGAGTCAGGGTGGTGAGGCAGCTGAGAATTAGACGGTCTACCTGCCATTTACATTAGAATTGAGATTGAGACAAGTGATTTAGAAGTGAGTCAGGGTGGTGAAGCTGCTGAGAACTTGACGGTCTGCATGACATTTTCATTTGAATTGAGATTGAGACAAGTGATTTAAAAGTGAGTCAGGGTGGTGAGGCAGCTGAGAATTAGACGGTCTACCTGCCATTTACATTAGAATTGAGATTGAGACAAGTGATTTAGAAGTGAGTCAGGGTGGTGAAGCTGCTGAGAACTTGACGGTCTGCATGACATTTTCATTTGAATTGAGATTGAGACAAGTGATTTAAAAGTGAGTCAGGGTGGTGAGGCAGCTGAGAATTAGACGGTCTACCTGCCATTTACATTAGAATTGAGATTGAGACAAGTGATTTAGAAGTGAGTCAGGGTGGTGAAGCTGCTGAGAACTTGACGGTCTGCATGACATTTTCATTTGAATTGAGATTGAGACAAGTGATTTAAAAGTGAGTCAGGGTGGTGAGGCAGCTGAGAATTAGACGGTCTACCTGCCATTTACATTAGAATTGAGATTGAGACAAGTGATTTAGAAGTGAGTCAGGGTGGTGAAGCTGCTGAGAACTTGACGGTCTGCATGACATTTTCATTTGAATTGAGATTGAGACAAGTGATTTAAAAGTGAGTCAGGGTGGTGAGGCAGCTGAGAATTAGACGGTCTACCTGCCATTTACATTAGAATTGAGATTGAGACAAGTGATTTAGAAGTGAGTCAGGGTGGTGAAGCTGCTGAGAACTTGACGGTCTGCATGACATTTTCATTTGAATTGAGATTGAGACAAGTGATTTAAAAGTGAGTCAGGGTGGTGAGGCAGCTGAGAATTAGACGGTCTACCTGCCATTTACATTAGAATTGAGATTGAGACAAGTGATTTAGAAGTGAGTCAGGGTGGTGAAGCTGCTGAGAACTTGACGGTCTGCATGACATTTTCATTTGAATTGAGATTGAGACAAGTGATTTAAAAGTGAGTCAGGGTGGTGAGGCAGCTGAGAATTAGACGGTCTACCTGCCATTTACATTAGAATTGAGATTGAGACAAGTGATTTAGAAGTGAGTCAGGGTGGTGAAGCTGCTGAGAACTTGACGGTCTGCATGACATTTTCATTTGAATTGAGATTGAGACAAGTGATTTAAAAGTGAGTCAGGGTGGTGAGGCAGCTGAGAATTAGACGGTCTACCTGCCATTTACATTAGAATTGAGATTGAGACAAGTGATTTAGAAGTGAGTCAGGGTGGTGAAGCTGCTGAGAACTTGACGGTCTGCATGACATTTTCATTTGAATTGAGATTGAGACAAGTGATTTAAAAGTGAGTCAGGGTGGTGAGGCAGCTGAGAATTAGACGGTCTACCTGCCATTTACATTAGAATTGAGATTGAGACAAGTGATTTAGAAGTGAGTCAGGGTGGTGAAGCTGCTGAGAACTTGACGGTCTGCATGACATTTTCATTTGAATTGAGATTGAGACAAGTGATTTAAAAGTGAGTCAGGGTGGTGAGGCAGCTGAGAATTAGACGGTCTACCTGCCATTTACATTAGAATTGAGATTGAGACAAGTGATTTAGAAGTGAGTCAGGGTGGTGAAGCTGCTGAGAACTTGACGGTCTGCATGACATTTTCATTTGAATTGAGATTGAGACAAGTGATTTAAAAGTGAGTCAGGGTGGTGAGGCAGCTGAGAATTAGACGGTCTACCTGCCATTTACATTAGAATTGAGATTGAGACAAGTGATTTAGAAGTGAGTCAGGGTGGTGAAGCTGCTGAGAACTTGACGGTCTGCATGACATTTTCATTTGAATTGAGATTGAGACAAGTGATTTAAAAGTGAGTCAGGGTGGTGAGGCAGCTGAGAATTAGACGGTCTACCTGCCATTTACATTAGAATTGAGATTGAGACAAGTGATTTAGAAGTGAGTCAGGGTGGTGAAGCTGCTGAGAACTTGACGGTCTGCATGACATTTTCATTTGAATTGAGATTGAGACAAGTGATTTAAAAGTGAGTCAGGGTGGTGAGGCAGCTGAGAATTAGACGGTCTACCTGCCATTTACATTAGAATTGAGATTGAGACAAGTGATTTAGAAGTGAGTCAGGGTGGTGAAGCTGCTGAGAACTTGACGGTCTGCATGACATTTTCATTTGAATTGAGATTGAGACAAGTGATTTAAAAGTGAGTCAGGGTGGTGAGGCAGCTGAGAATTAGACGGTCTACCTGCCATTTACATTAGAATTGAGATTGAGACAAGTGATTTAGAAGTGAGTCAGGGTGGTGAAGCTGCTGAGAACTTGACGGTCTGCATGACATTTTCATTTGAATTGAGATTGAGACAAGTGATTTAAAAGTGAGTCAGGGTGGTGAGGCAGCTGAGAATTAGACGGTCTACCTGCCATTTACATTAGAATTGAGATTGAGACAAGTGATTTAGAAGTGAGTCAGGGTGGTGAAGCTGCTGAGAACTTGACGGTCTGCATGACATTTTCATTTGAATTGAGATTGAGACAAGTGATTTAAAAGTGAGTCAGGGTGGTGAGGCAGCTGAGAATTAGACGGTCTACCTGCCATTTACATTAGAATTGAGATTGAGACAAGTGATTTAGAAGTGAGTCAGGGTGGTGAAGCTGCTGAGAACTTGACGGTCTGCATGACATTTTCATTTGAATTGAGATTGAGACAAGTGATTTAAAAGTGAGTCAGGGTGGTGAGGCAGCTGAGAATTAGACGGTCTACCTGCCATTTACATTAGAATTGAGATTGAGACAAGTGATTTAGAAGTGAGTCAGGGTGGTGAAGCTGCTGAGAACTTGACGGTCTGCATGACATTTTCATTTGAATTGAGATTGAGACAAGTGATTTAAAAGTGAGTCAGGGTGGTGAGGCAGCTGAGAATTAGACGGTCTACCTGCCATTTACATTAGAATTGAGATTGAGACAAGTGATTTAGAAGTGAGTCAGGGTGGTGAAGCTGCTGAGAACTTGACGGTCTGCATGACATTTTCATTTGAATTGAGATTGAGACAAGTGATTTAAAAGTGAGTCAGGGTGGTGAGGCAGCTGAGAATTAGACGGTCTACCTGCCATTTACATTAGAATTGAGATTGAGACAAGTGATTTAGAAGTGAGTCAGGGTGGTGAAGCTGCTGAGAACTTGACGGTCTGCATGACATTTTCATTTGAATTGAGATTGAGACAAGTGATTTAAAAGTGAGTCAGGGTGGTGAGGCAGCTGAGAATTAGACGGTCTACCTGCCATTTACATTAGAATTGAGATTGNACTATTTACATACGTGTTATAGCTAGATCAAAGTGTGCCAAACCACAAAAAGACGATAGAATTCATTTATTTATGAAGTATGTGGGTTGAAATATATATTTTAAATGAATCATAGTTTAAGTGCTTCGGTAATATGAAATATAACTACAAGCAATAAACACCTACGATCGAAACAGAAACTGTAAACAGTATCATCTTCTCTTTATTAGATGGTTAAACTATCGAGTTCATTTTATTATACATATTTACGTAATAATGACGATTCCTCGCGTTATATTTTATGAATTAATAGAATACTAACCCTCCTGGGCCAGGAGTGGACCACATCGTTGTAAGTTCCATACAACTCCGTTTAAAATGCCTTGAATTCCGCAAAAACGATAACATATGAGTAATAAGTACATACATAATATCTGACATAATTCAAATTGCATTGAGTTCCGTGTTAATATTAGAATATTATAACCTAGGGAGGAAAACCAAAGAATATCTCACACCGCCTGTTTTTCTTTCCCTGGTGCATAAATATTATACTATTATTCACTACTCTTCGAAAAGGACATATTTTTGCATCATTAAATGATACTCTCGCATAATTTCGTATTATGTTATTGATATTAAACAACTACTTATATTTACAAGTGTTTAAAAAATGTATGTATTTATTCTTTCCAATTATTTATTGAAACACTGTCTAAAAGATGGAAAGAACGCGTTTTCCCACAGATTGTAAATTAATTTTTTTTATAGCTGTTAGAGTGAAATTATGTGGCTTAAGTTATGCTCATAATTTTATGTTTTAATTTTTATGGGATATAAAGTGCGCCTTGTTTAACGTAATACTTAATTTATGCGTCATGTGAAGTTCAATGCTTGATGTTTTAAATTGTACATTTTGTATTCAGGGTGGACCAACACATGGGACAGAACTTTCAAAACATGGAATCCAAAGCTAGTTCCCTGCTAACCCTATGTCACTAAACACTCTAATATTTTATCTTTAACTTTGGTAGTGAAATAATAACAAGTTTAATCAGCGGTCTGGAAGTCTATCAGTAATTGGCGATTTAACTATTTGTAATGCAATTTTTGATATTTTCCACATATGAAACTTATTATGCTGTTTTTCACCACTCTTAGACCAGGAAGTGAAACTTTTCTAGGTAAGTAGGTAACTTAACAAGGACGTAGCTGTTGTTGCTGTTGTTTTTTACAAATAATTGTGATGTTTTAGTTTTAGAGAAATGCGAAGATTAGCTTTCAGGATAAGAAAGAGTGGAGGCGTGTATTTAACTAGTCTTAGGACTCACTACCCTGTGATGAAGATGAAGAAGATGATGAAGATGATGAAGTTGATGATGATAATTACACTGATAACTTTCAGATGGATTCTTAATATTAGAAAAATTTATTTACTTTTTATAAATCTGATATATATTTATATTATATGTATAATTGTTTAATATAGTTTAGATTTTTGTGGATCAGTAGTCATAGGTTCGCCACCACTGTTCAATAAGGATTATAATAAATAAATATACTTATACGTATGGAACACTAGTGATCTAGTTAGTTACTGAACTTTCGAAAGAGGTCAATACGCAAAGTCCTGCTTGGTTGGTCTTCCTTCAATTAAATAACTGTTAATGCCAGTAAAATGTAGATCAAAGTAAGTAGCAATCCGGATAGTATTATTCACACATACAAATATGGACGTAAATACGAGCAACAAATACGTTCATACAAACATACATATACACTCATATATTATACATATGTTTAGCAAACAAGATGTATTTTAAACTAGTGCCCTTGGCTTTCAGCTGCTCTTACTTTTGACACATTACAAGGTCATCGATCTTGGAACTGTCGCTATAATTTCAGCAGTTTTTCAGATGCTATACGTTTCATGATAAAATAATATGATTTTTATTTTGCTTCTTTCTTTAAACTCTAATTTTTTCTTGTGTGTATGAATACTGTAGTTATAGTCGTATTTCCTTTTGTTTAACACTTCCCTATCTTACACAGTCTTCCTTTGATTTTTCTACTTTCTTACACGTCCTACAAACTCTTTTATGTCCTCCTAGGGTCTCCCATCGCTTTTACTATCTTCCCGAAAATTTGAATTGCTTTTTTCTAATCCTAGGATTAATATTTCATATTTTATATTTTCCATGCTTTCTTTCATCCTGTTTTACTCACCTGTGGTGCACCTTCTTTATTTTTAAAACACTTCCCCCACCAGAGCATTCAGCTTTCCATTTTTTGTTAGTTTACTCACATCCAGGAGAAAATGTCATACTTCCGTTCTATACTATTTTCATATAACTGTTACTTATTGTTACTCAGTCTAATAATTTTCTATTTTCTGCGTAATAGTTATGTTATCGCATAGATCATATTTATGTTTGTTTCAAGTATTTCTTCCATTGCTTTCTCTTTCCTTGTGATGCCAGACGTTTCTATTTCCCTAGGCTGGCGATAGTTTTCTAGCTTATCCCATTCCTTCCTTTTTAGAATTGGAATTTATGACGTGCTCTACACACACATGTTATCGTCCATCTGATGGAATCATTCGAACATGTGACTTTTTTTATTAAAAATAAGTTTGTAACGATCACGGGAGCAGAGGAGGCCTTGAAAATACACTTACCATTTGGCCAATACAAAAATAGTGACCTATTTATTGTTATTGCTACATCTCCATAGTCTAAGTTTATCATCATCGATAGAATAAAAATTGTCGCTGCATTCAGCATCCTCAACTGCACAACAACCAAAATTTCAATTATTTCAGCGATGCAATTACCAAAACAATATTTTCTTATTAAATAAATATTAAATTTTCAAACAATGCAACTTTGATAAAATATTTGAGCCTAAAACTGTTACAATTGACGCGTTATTTAACCTAAAAAAGTTGATGAATTTTGTATTACGTAATTTATGGGCTGCCTCCTAGTCAATTTCACGTTTTATCGTTATATCGGATTAGGTTAATGTTTATAGTGGACCAGAACATGGGCCAGAACTTTCATTAGCCCATCTGTGGCTAAATTACTTATCTAGGAAAGTTTCACTTCCTGATCGAACGGTGGAAAAAAATAGCATAGGCACCAGGGGAGGAAATAAGGACGCCGCTCAAGACATTCCCTACATTTCATCTCCAGACTCATAATATATACTAATATTAGAATAGAACGCATTAAGTTACATGAGATTGTACTTGTGGTTTTACACTATCATTTTTACGGAATCTGAGGCGTCTTGGATTATCATCACAGGCTCATCACTCCAAAGACTGCCTGGGACACGTATCTCTACTTCGTCCCGTCTTAACCGAATTTTGGATTATAAATATCATAAGGTCTTAAGCTCAAGAACTGGTACTTCTACTTCTTCGTATTTTGAGCCAATCCTCGCATTTTTCGATGACTAGGGCAACCTAAATACTTAACTATTTGCGACAAATAACCTAATATAGGTCTACCTCTACCCCTGTCAACTTCCGTTTTTACTTCTAATATATTTTTAACAAGCCTTTCATTTCTGAGAAAGTGTCCCACGAACCTATCTCGTCTATTTCTTATTGACACCCTCCTATACCGCATCTCAAAAACCCTTTCTTTTCCGCAGCCCCCAAAAACCACAATTCATATCCATACACAGCCGTGCTCCAAAGATTCACCTTTAATAATGATCTTGGATTGTACGAAACTTAAAATATAAAGCAGTGTGAGTGTGACCCACCCTTGACCCCTGCAAAAGAAAAGCTAACTACGTCTGTGATCTCCTGTCTGTAATTGTAGATTCGCCTACTGTTTTATTTAGTGATTAGCAAAGGGTTGAAATTACTCCACCATGTACAACGTTATTCGATTTGATGCATTTCATACCTATACAATTATCCGAGAGACCAATGTTTTAAGTAGGCATCTAATACATATAATAAATAAGAGATTATAAAATTAGTTTTTGTTGTAAAATTAAACGCGTTACTTAGTGCAAAGCATTTATATACTTAGTATGTATTAGTAAGATGTTCATTTCACTTCAAGTGTCTAAAATTAACCATCCGGCAGCTTCCCTGTTATATTTAGCATGTTTATGCTGAAAACAAAGCATTAATTCATATCCTCGTACTCGTAACGAGCTTGTTTGTATATAATTTTAGAAAATAATTTCAAATCCTATAACCGGGTAACACATGTTGCTCTATACCTACAGCACAAATGGCACAGTTAATCGATGTACAGAATGTCACACATTCATTTGTTATAGACAATATTCTTAATTTAGAATATGAACAAGAGCAGTAGAAGGTTTCTTTACAAATATGGAACGTCGCTAGAAGGAGGAATATGAGTGGAAAGAGTGGTTGGGGATGGAGAATAAGGAAATAAAGGTAAAAGTCGGAAACGGTGGAGGCGCAAGAAGTGGACGTGAATAATAGAAAATTTGAAAAAAAAAAGAAAAGAATTTAAGGGTTCGACAGGGCAAAATTAGGGACATTATTTTACTATACGATACGAAAAATAGATAAAGTTTATTTACTAACGTTTGACCTTTCGTAGCTGACGTTTCATTTTTGAAGTGAAACTTCTTTACGCACGGTAGAGTAAGTTCGTTTCGTGCGAGTTGCTATGTAACGAAATCATGCAACGCATTTCCCCCGCTGTTTGTCCATACGTATGCTTTGATCTTTAAAACTATGTATAATACATGCATAATATAGTAGAGAAACACTGATAATTGTAGAGGATTCTAATGTGATGTAAATAAACACATTTTTTTGCGCTTACATTGCAAACGCTGGCTGAACCCTACGAGATAGATCAAAATAACATACTACAATATTGTACATCTTAAAAGGGTCTACAAAAAAGTCCGGGATGGTATATGTCTATCTCTTAGGGATAACCCACAGTAACCATTTTTTATCCTTTATTTTTTACGAGAAATAATGGCTTATTTACGAAGCGATTTTAAGCAATACAGCATTAATCCTTATCCAATTACGTACTTTTAAATACTTTGTGCATTTAATATAGATCAATATGGCCCTTTACAGCATGTAATTTAAATGAATATTTTCGAAGATATTACAGACTTAAAATGCAGGGACATA
>NW_020442428.1:918583-921531 GCF_000699045.2 Agrilus planipennis
TATATCAACAATTTTATACATTAAAATTTATTCCTCTTATTCAAGTAATCAAATACTATTCTCTTTTTATTACAAACATTTATTTATATTTAAAACATTTTATCAATACGATTAGTATCATGTTCTGCTTTATATTTAAAATCATTTTAGCAGTTTTCCCTTCTATGTAATATTTTTTTTACAATACAATTGGAAATAAATATCAAATTAAGGCAGTTTACTACATTTACATCATTTAAGTCTTATTAATGTTTTATTTAAATGTTTCACGATTAATATAATCAATTATTCTGCAATATGAAAAATATATATTCTATCAAATTGTATTGCCTTTTTTAACTGTCATTAACGACTACATAGGGGGTTCGTCAAATTTTTTTGGACCTTTCTTTTGGTTCGCGAGGAAGAAAAGGTTGGGAAACACTGATCTAGACCAATATATTCTATCAAATTTTATTGCTTTTTTTACCTGTCATTAACGACTACATAGGGGGTTCTTCAAATTTTTTTGAACGTTTCTTTTGGTTCGCGAGGAAGAAAAGGTTGGGAAACACTGGTCTAAAGACAAAAAAGCTGTGATTGTTGTATATAAAGACATTCTATAGTATACTTATCCCGGTATGTTTGTGTGGTTGAAGAAGTTTCACTTCAGCAGCGTGTTGTATACTCACACGTTGTATTTTTTTTTCATTAATGCTAGTCTGTCTCGGTCTCTCGATATGGATATGGCTACCAGAATTAATTTTGCCTATCAGTATCTAAATTCTAAAAGTCTCATGGTAAACGGTAAAAAATCAAAATGGTGTCGGCACGGCGCCTCAATTCCATCGAATATGGGACGCTATGTACCATTGCGCGTCCTTTCATAGTTAAACTTAATAGGTAATACAGTATGCTAAATGGTTCCATATGTGTTTACAGTTCGCTCATTAGAATGGTTTTGACAAGTGAATGTCAACGTTTGAACAGTGTATAACATCGCAGTGGGTGTAGGATCCTTTACGACATGTAAATTGATTTCTCAAGAACTGCTAAAGACCGAATTGAGGTAGGTTATGGAAATAAAACAGCGCAGAAACGAAATGACGTCATGACGAATTGGCTTTCGAAATAATGCAGATAATACAAAGGATTACGCAGATGTTAATAGCAAACGGAAACAATGTGAGAATTATACACAACTGGCGATTTGAGAATTGAACATAGGGATATCTACTTCTTCGTATTTTGAGCCAATCCTCGCATTTTTCGATGACTAGGGCAACCTAAATACTTAACTATTTGCGACAAATAACCTAATATAGGTCTACCTCTACCCCTGTCAACTTCCGTTTTTACTTCTAATATATTTTTAACAAGCCTTTCATTTCTGAGAAAGTGTCCCACGAACCTATCTCGTCTATTTCTTATTGACACCCTCCTATACCGCATCTCAAAAACCCTTTCTTTTCCGCAGCCCCCAAAAACCACAATTCATATCCATACACAGCCGTGCTCCAAAGATTCACCTTTAATAATGATCTTGGATTGTACGAAACTTAAAATATAAAGCAGTGTGAGTGTGACCCACCCTTGACCCCTGCAAAAGAAAAGCTAACTACGTCTGTGATCTCCTGTCTGTAATTGTAGATTCGCCTACTGTTTTATTTAGTGATTAGCAAAGGGTTGAAATTACTCCACCATGTACAACGTTATTCGATTTGATGCATTTCATACCTATACAATTATCCGAGAGACCAATGTTTTAAGTAGGCATCTAATACATATAATAAATAAGAGATTATAAAATTAGTTTTTGTTGTAAAATTAAACGCGTTACTTAGTGCAAAGCATTTATATACTTAGTATGTATTAGTAAGATGTTCATTTCACTTCAAGTGTCTAAAATTAACCATCCGGCAGCTTCCCTGTTATATTTAGCATGTTTATGCTGAAAACAAAGCATTAATTCATATCCTCGTACTCGTAACGAGCTTGTTTGTATATAATTTTAGAAAATAATTTCAAATCCTATAACCGGGTAACACATGTTGCTCTATACCTACAGCACAAATGGCACAGTTAATCGATGTACAGAATGTCACACATTCATTTGTTATAGACAATATTCTTAATTTAGAATATGAACAAGAGCAGTAGAAGGTTTCTTTACAAATATGGAACGTCGCTAGAAGGAGGAATATGAGTGGAAAGAGTGGTTGGGGATGGAGAATAAGGAAATAAAGGTAAAAGTCGGAAACGGTGGAGGCGCAAGAAGTGGACGTGAATAATAGAAAATTTGAAAAAAAAAAGAAAAGAATTTAAGGGTTCGACAGGGCAAAATTAGGGACATTATTTTACTATACGATACGAAAAATAGATAAAGTTTATTTACTAACGTTTGACCTTTCGTAGCTGACGTTTCATTTTTGAAGTGAAACTTCTTTACGCACGGTAGAGTAAGTTCGTTTCGTGCGAGTTGCTATGTAACGAAATCATGCAACGCATTTCCCCCGCTGTTTGTCCATACGTATGCTTTGATCTTTAAAACTATGTATAATACATGCATAATATAGTAGAGAAACACTGATAATTGTAGAGGATTCTAATGTGATGTAAATAAACACATTTTTTTGCGCTTACATTGCAAACGCTGGCTGAACCCTACGAGATAGATCAAAATAACATACTACAATATTGTACATCTTAAAAGGGTCTACAAAAAAGTCCGGGATGGTATATGTCTATCTCTTAGGGATAACCCACAGTAACCATTTTTTATCCTTTATTTTTTACGAGAAATAATGGCTTATTTACGAAGCGATTTTAAGCAATACAGCATTAATCCTTATCCAATTACGTACTTTTAAATACTTTGTGCATTTAATATAGATCAATATGGCCCTTTACAGCATGTAATTTAAATGAATATTTTCGAAGATATTACAGACTTAAAATGCAGGGACATA
>NW_020442428.1:921677-946461 GCF_000699045.2 Agrilus planipennis
TTCGAATTATTTTATTCGATTAAGCTAACGTGCCTATCACGTTGAGGTTGGCTACGCCGGGATTCGTTTTCAGCAAGTAGATATCCACACAAGTGGACCTTGTTGGAGCATACGTAATCCTAAAATGTAGCATCGTGCTACAGATGGCGTTTACTGCGCCATTTGTGGTATATTCTATTATTTATTATTACACGAAATCATATCAAATAACGACACCATTTGAAGACACAACTGGTACAAGCATGATAACTCTATCAGATACTGTAACAATGGATGCACCATGGGATGTACATTCAGAAACAGTACGGTATAAAATTAGTTAGAATTATTCATATTAAAAAAATATCCCATTAACATAAACAAGCGTTAAAAGCCTTTTGTTTGATTGTAATACCGCCACACTATCCTTTGTCAGAGAATTTGGATATAAATTAAAAATTTTTCTGAATCGTACTATTTGTCGGAACGCGCTATGCGTTCGGGAACTGGTGTGAGT
Organism: Agrilus planipennis; assembly: GCF_000699045.2. Classification (NCBI taxonomy): domain Eukaryota; kingdom Metazoa; phylum Arthropoda; class Insecta; order Coleoptera; family Buprestidae; genus Agrilus; species Agrilus planipennis. The sequence continues at coordinate 922,174 of NW_020442428.1, forward strand.
ATTGCAGAGACAAACTCAGCAACAGTTGTAGAGACAGGGACGGGATTAGAAATAGCAACAGACACAAAGACAGGAACAGGCATAGAAACTATCTCGAAATACAAAAGCTGGTTTCACACGATCGACGGAAACCTTCATTGGTTTATTACGAATTTTCGATGTGACTGTATTGTAGTCTTATTCAAGGATTCCATGAGGACCTGTATATGATGGTTGAAGAGCTTTGAGAATTGTTCTTTAAAAAAGCTTGACTGCAGTTCGATAATTGTTTGAAAACGATAACTCCAGGTTGACAATGTCTTGATGCCACGTCAAGGTCACCAATTTAAGAACATCATGGTATAGAATTAGACTATTAAATATTGACGTTTATTTATAAAAATTCAGTGGTCAGAATGTTTATATTTAACAACATTTGTTCGACTTAGGTATAGCCATATGCAGACGTTGCGTGTGCAAGAAAACTCTTTTTTGACATTCAGTACATGACATGAACTTGAATCTGTCATCATAAGTTCGCACATAAATGCAGTCCCTTCCCGATTACTGCCACTAAAATCGACATAGCCTGCGTCTTCTCCTTATATAACTACACCGTTAGTCGAAATTTCAACTAAATACTTTAACTGTGTGCGATCAACTTCATAGGGAATAAAAAATTCAGTTTCGTTCGCCGATCAAAGTCGTTTAAGTGGATGTAATACTTACCATTCGATCTCAATCTACCACAACTGGATCGGCTTCGTGGACAACCACCCTAAGTAAAAGGCCCTTGCCCATCAATTAAGATGGAATTCACTATCCACGTCCAGTAGTTTCAATGAATTAGTAACCAAAAACCACTAAGGTCGGATGTCCAAGAAACTAATCATACTGAAATCGTGGGAATGGGTGGGTGGTGGTTCGGGTGAGAAAGATGATACGAACGAAATGAAGAAAGAAGAGAATGAAATATTATATGTGGAATATTATTGCCCCTGCATTTGCATCCAAGGAAACTATAGAAAAACCGAGGCAGACAATCCCGGAATCGGACCGGCGTCATCCCGAATGCTAAGCAATAGTCTAAACCTCTATGCCGTGCCGTTCGTTACCCTCCCAATCGATCAGCCGCAGTTTTATAATCCGCTTCGTGGATAACCGCCCTTTAATCCGTAGATGATGATATAAGATCGAAATCACGATCCCGATCACAAGCTTAAATTCCGTTTTTATTGTAGTTGACTCTTTTCTGTTAACATCTAATTTTTTTAAAAAACAAGCAACAACAAACAGTTCCAATAAGTACGAGTATATCTACCCTATTTTTGTTCATAAACAATTTATTTATTTTACAAACACTAGATAACGATAATAAAGTAATTTGCAAACAACGCAGTTTGATATTACGTATTTAAAATCGCTTTTTGCAATTTAATGCCTGCCTCTACAAATAATCAAATGGGACAACGGCGAGAAATACAATACTATAATGCAACGTTAGTTGCATTTTTTTTAAGTTATGATTAAACGTATGAATAATCTTATTACAACTGTTGAAATCAATCAATTGTTAAGAGTATCTTATTAAGCCTTACAGACAATGAAAGCCCACATACATACATATACACAAATTAATTAATAAATATTCAGTAATATTTAGATACGGATGTTTCACTATTATGTTGGTAACAGAAGTTGAGAAATATGTTTACTGATGTTAAGTTAGTTCACGTCAAATTAATAAAAAAGATAATAAACAAATTAATGGGAAAGAAAAAAATCACTTTAGTCTTGTATTGTATATTGTCACTATTTAATATACTGGGGTTGGTATTTCTAGAAAGGTTTTCAAAAATGAATCAAATAATACTAAAGGGCCTTTCGGTTTTAACCGTCCGATCTAATATAATATATATAAAATGAGAATTAAAACTGCCTTGATTACTGTTTAAATAGAAGTGGTTGTGTGGTTGATTGTTAGCCTTCACTTTCGTTTGATTTTTTCCAAACGAAACATTTTTGTGGACACCCTGGGGACAATGGACACCCCCTCTTTGGGTCTCCATTGGACTAGCAATTTCTAAAGGGTTTTACCACCGGTTTGTTTTAATTGACGTGGAAATTCCTACCTTGAGGTCCACTACCCGGCATGACATTAAAATACATTCAACCATCACTATCAGTTCCTCCTAGGAGATAAGTAAGACCTCCTAGCACCCTTTGGTGCGGACGGCACCTATCTAATCCGTACTAGACTTAGCAGGCTTGGTACCCGTAGTGATATTCTTCGTTCACCCGTCGAGTTGTCTACCCCTATCTTCCAAAATCACTGTCACTATTAGTCCAACCTCAAAAACCGCCGGGTCGTAACCTAACCTAACCTAACAGCCTCATGGAGCGCAAGTCTTTATCGTTGGTTGGTTGTTTAAGGGAGAAATCCCACTCTCAGTGGGGTTACTTGCACTCCGGCATTGGTAAACCATCCCAAATTCACGGGATCATCACCATCCCCTGACCCCTGACACTTATGTCGTTTGGGCTGTCCAGATAATGAGTGTAATCGATTACGGGTAACCTTAGTTTCACGGGTAGACGTGGTCTAGGAAATGGGCTAATTGGATGGCTCCGAAACTAAAGCACATGCCGATGTGGCTGTAACTATTACTTGATTAGAAATATCGACTAATCAAAAAGTCGAAAAAATTAAATATCGATATGTATATGTTTATGTGTATAACACTAATTATCACGAAAAACTTTGACACAATTTGATACGGTTGAGCTAACTCACAATTCTTCACAAAAACGGATAACTTCAACCAGAGCCATTGTGGTAACAATTGCAGGATTTTATGCCACGGCAATTGATTCTGTCAAATGACGAAATGAATTTTAATTATATAGAAGTGCTTCAGTGATCACGGTTTTAATTGGAAGTGTAACGACCTTTCTGAGGTGCATTGTCTTTAAATCAGTTTAACAACTGTGGGATTGGTTCTCATAAATCCAAAAGGTTAGAAAGATGTAGCGGCTAGTATCGATTTTTCGTGAAAGATAAAATATTAACAAGAACATTAAAATTAAAAGCATTTTGACAAATGTTTTGTATGAAATTGAATCAGGCACTAGGCAATCAACCACGTTTTATTATTCTAATGCATAGATGTGCAGAGTATTTAGTAGATCGCTCTAAAAGACGGAATATTTGTTTTTATTTGATTTTGAGGGATGTTACGCATTGTTCAAAAGGTTTGGAAGGATCGATTATTTTATTTTCATATACAGTCAAAATCTGTTTAACGACACCGAAGGAACTACTCATATTTGGTCGTAAAAACCGATAGTCGTAATAGCCGGTGACGTTGTTATTAAGTACCTAATACCCTATTATTGAATATGTGATTAATATATTCATATAGAAAATAAAACTACATTTTATTTATTTTACATAAAATGTATTGTAAAAAGACATAACGTACATATAATTACCATTTTTCTGTATTAATAAAATCTGTAATTTTAGTCTGTTTGGAATACTTGTGTCCTGCGTACGCAACCTGTAGTTTCCATTGAATTTATTTACTATATCTTCATAATTTCCCTGCACTTGAAACTGTTCATTAAAAAGAACAATTTTTCGTAATACACTGACAACATTAAGACCATCATTCAAAGTTGACACTGTAAATTGTTCCTCAGTCTCTTCTTGTTCGTCCCTTTCCCTTTGAACTTCTTGTACAATATCATCTTCCGTAGCTGGTGCACAAATTGCAATAGAATTATCTACATCAATAAACACCTAAGCTTCAGTAGTAGATATTCTGAGAATTACAACAGACCCTAAACTCGACACGTTTTTGTTTAATTTTGCGATCTTAATGGTCATTTACTATGCCAAATGTGGATACTGTTACCTATTCAAATGTTTACAATACAGCTTCTCATTCTAACAGATATACTTATCCGAAAATATCAATTAAATGTAGTCGCTAAAAGAGATCTGTCGTAATAAGCAATGTCGTAAAAACCAATGTTTTTTATAAGGCGGTCTAACACAATTCAGCCGGGACCTATGATATTGGTCAATATAACCGGTATGTTGTTCTAAACGATGTCGTACTAAACGGTTTTGACTGTATGTATATATTCAAATAGACTATCCGTATGTTCAGTTTCCAAATCGCCGTAAGTGTTACTTTTGTTCTACTGGTATAATGGGTAATGATTATTATACGGTTGTTTCAACGGGCACTTCGTTCTTTTAAAAGCGCTAATTCGACGTCACGGCTGGATCCTAGATCTGAATTCTAGATTGCGTATTTTTATTCGTGCTACCTAAACTAGAGTTCATTCACTTGAGCCTATCATCTTACATCATCTGCACGAGCTTAAACTTATTATAGTAAGGCACTACTACCGTAAGTCTAAAAATGCTAAAACTTACATTTGCCGTTATTCTACAACATTTTATTTCATATCCATGCTGAGACACGTTTAATTCCTTTATACAGAGTGTTTAATTTTGAGGATCCGTACATCAAACGGTTAACGGAATTTTCACTTATTCGTTTGTCCATCTGCTACAACTGATTTTCTCTATTAAATTAGATATATACGTTTTATTAGAGATTAACCCATGTAATTTGCACTTATTGACAAAAGGAAGTAATTTAGGTACCTAGCTACATTCAAAAAACCTTTATGAATTTTGTGTTATCATATAGAGTACGATTTGAAAGAGCTTGTTATTGTAAGCGGTTCAATAGATACTTGCCCATTAAAAAGTTAAAAATACCGTTTTTGCCTTGCACTCATAATGGTTGCGAAAATCTTCTCTTATAATATTATATTCTAACTAGTTGATTATTAAAACGCTTAATTAAGAGATCTATTTCTGCCACAGGTCTACTTTCGATATCCAGGATGCTATCGTTTAACCTGAATCGTTGACGTATTTGGGATGAAAGATACTCAGTTAGAAAAAAGCGGGCGGGTTTAAATGTCCATACTCGGGTGTATACTTGGTTGCATACATATCATGAAAATGTTACCAAAGTTATCGATGTAAAAGTTAAACAGTTGGAAAAAAAATGAGTGGGTCTAAACGTCTATAGTCGAGTGTATAATTGGTTGCATATACACACAAACATCATGAAAATGTTGCCAAAATTAAAATATTGACGCTATGGATTACAATGGGTACCATCCTACGGACGAGCTCAATTATTCATAATCAATTTTTTATTAATAAAATTAAAAAAAATCCAATTAAACACACTGTACGTTCAATAAAACTGAAGAACTAACTATTGTATAATGTATATGTTTGTAATATCTATACCTTACGGAGCGCAATTCTGGCCCAGTAAGCAATTGTGTGTGTACTTATTAAGCAAAAGCAGATTTTACTCTAGTCTCATGGTAATTTGATACGATTACGAATGATTTCAAAGAATTTCTTTTTACAAAGGAAGTTAAAATTAAACTGGCATCAATTAAAAACAAACAAAATATAAATGGATTATAAGTACAATTTTTCTTTCAATTATTTTTCATATTGATCCATATCCATATATATTTAGTTATTTATTAAGAAAGCAGTTCAAGTAGATACGATATTTTCAAAACCGATATCGCATTTAAATGCTGGTTTATCACAGGCGAAAAAAAATGACCTGAAGTTTTCATAATAATCTACGGGAGAGGTTAGTAGACTACGCTTGAATTTCCCCATTATAGAATTATGATACATTGTTATTGTGCATGTTATATATTCACTCATGTGGGGCAACTATATGATGAAATATACAAAATCATTATTTTTAGCAATCGATAGCTATAGTTCCATATTTATAAATACTTTTTAATTCTCAACAACTTTTCTTTATAACGATTTTTGCTATTTTCAGAAATAAAGGGACTTTACTGTTTTTTGTTTTGTATAAGACTGGTGACGTTATTATGTCTTTTAGACCATGCACGACTTTTTATACAGTAACTTTTTTTCGTATGATTAATAATAAGAATGTTCCCCATATGCCGCCAACTTAAGTGAACACACTGTATATCTAGTCTTTGCATTTATTTCTCTTAAAACATCATTTCCCCATAAATACTAAAATATTTAAAGAAATCCCACCGCACATAAATCTGTATTACAGTTTATTTCAATTGACCAACATAAATCTTCCAATTGATTTAAAGTAATCGGTTTTCCAATAAATCCAAACAGTTTTTTTTTCAGAAACCTTACTTGACTATTATGGACTTACTATTTCTCCACCGCCTCTTGTATTTCATTTTCTCTGTGCTTTTCTTCTTATTATTTCCTTTCTCGGCACCGATTTCTTGTGCGCGAAAATAGTTTTTCGCAGTTTTCACGATACTCTCCTTCATTGTAATATCACCACGACACAACACCACACACTTTAAAAAAACCCTTTTAGCAACCAACCAGAACGAACCGTTAGATCAAAACAAATCAATAATCGTCAATATTACATTTTTATATGTACAGGTATCGTTGCCATTCAAATCACGGCCTCCCGCGACAAACGGTAATTAACATAGATAACATTAACTGAAACAATCGCAGTATTTAGAGACGTAAACGGAAACAATAGATAATAACAAACGATTGTTATAGTTAATAAGTTAATAACAAAACAAAACAACAATGCCGAAGAAAGTACGTAAATCTAGGGAGGCTGTTACGACCGAGCCGGCGGCTGTATGTTTAGCCGTTGCCGGTCGACGATCAAGCAGGCGGGCACGCGAGTGACAATGGTCGAGGTTGGTGGTGAGCGCTCGTCCACGGCTAAAGATCTCTTTACGATGGATAGTGTTGCGAGAATCGGAGAAAGAACGATGGACCATATCCGTCGCTCCTCAGGGGCCATTGGTGCGAGAAGAAGTCTCTTTTACACCATCCAACGGGCCTGTGTCATACTTACAAACGTATGGTACAATTATGTCCGAAGAGACGTCGTGGGTCAAACGAAGAGGTCATTTTAATACAAAAGTTGAGTAACGTTTAATTGGGTTAAGTTCAATTTTTATTAATCACCAAAACGCAACAGTTAAAAACAACATTTTGCACACTACGTAGACTCATTTAATCATACTGATGTATATTTAGTCTGTACAACCATCATCAGAACCAGTGGCAGATAGTCAGGAGAAGTAGGTGAAGGGGCTCTTCACCTATTTTTCTAAGCAGTTTTCGGAATTATTTCTCTCACAAAATAAATATGCATAATGAAGAAATTTGGCGTAAAAAAAGTATTTCTTCGTTTATTATAATTATAAAATTATTGCATCTGCTTTGGGCCGTCCACGAATAGTGAAGAGATCACGTAAGGTGAGTTAATGTAATGTATTCGCTATTATTATAATTAGAAACTCTTAAATGTTTTTGTATATTATATAATAGTGATTAGGTAAAGTAATCTACGATTATAAATGCCAAATTTTAGAAGTCCCTTTTGTGTGGCTATAGGCAACATACTAAAAAGTGAAGAATTGTTATCGTACTCGAATAGGGAAGAGGCCACGTCGGATCTACCAGTCTACTGCACTTGCATATACTCCATCCGAATGCGCAAATCTTGCTAATGAGTTAATGTAATGTATTCCCTGCTATACTATTATAATTAAAATGCTTTAACTTTTTTGCATATTATTTTATGGTAACTGAGTAGCTACAGTTAATTACGATTATAACGGTAACATTTCACCAGTCAATGTCTCCATAAACGAAATGCCAAAAAATGGTAAATTGTTTCCGTATACAATCTAAGAATTATTATAGTCCTAAAATGAAGAGTTTACATAGAATTGAGTAGTTTACTGCACCTGCATATACCGCATGCGAATGCACGAATCTTGCTATTAAGTTAAGGTAATGTATTCGTCAGTATCATAAATAAAATGTTTAAACGTTTTCTGGGTTATATTATAGTGATTGCCTACCTACGATTATAACGACTAATTTCACCATTCCCTTCAATGGCGCTATGATGAATTCGAAAAGGTTCGCGGCCACTAGGTGAACTGAAACTGGATCCAGCATGGAAGGAACTCTGGAAAAGCTCGTCAGTTCAATCAAAGAATTATTATAAATATGAATATCGACGGTTCTAACGAGTTATGTCATCATCATAAAGTCGACAGTCGTAGGACTGGTTGGACACGTACCTCCACTCTTTCCTACCCTGAGCGAAACTTCTCATTTCCCTAAAACTAGAACAGCCCACATCCTTAACTATTTGCGAACAGTAATCTAATCTAGGTCTATCTCTACCCCTCCTAACTCCTGTTTCTGCTTCTAATATGTCTCTGACTAGACCTTCATGCCTGAGAAGGTGTCCTACCACCCTATCTCGCCTATTTTTTATTGACTTCCATAGGATCCTCTGTTCTCCTATTCTTTCTAATACCTCTTCATTTATAACCTTCTCTATCCACGGTATCCTCATCATTCGCCTGTAACACCACATTTCAAACGCTTCTAACCTTTTCTTTTCCGCCGTGCTCACTGTCCATATTTCGCATCCGTACAGCGCTGCGCTCCAAACATACACCATTAAAAACCTTTTTTGAATTTGTAAATGAACCGTTCGCGAGCGTATTAGTGACTTCTTTTTATTGAAGGCGACACCATCCTGCGCTTCTGCTTTATATCCCTACTACTTCTTCCGCCCTGACTTCCTAGATACCTAAAATCGACCACTTCTAATTCTTCGTCTCCTATCTTTATATTCGCTCTTTCCCTACTTTTTCTTCTGTGGCATACCAGTATTTTAGTTTTACTTTTATTTATTTTCATACTATACTGTTTTGTCAATACCACTTCCTTTTTATTTAAAGCTATCTTTAACTCCTCCTTGCTAGATGCTAATGCTGCTATATCATCTGCAAGTCTAAGCATACTAATCATTTGCCCTTGTATATATCTATTGCTGCAGTTGTACTGTCTTTAATGATGTTGATCGCGTCTTCGATGTACAGATTAAAAAGTAGCGGTGACAGTGTGCATCCCTGTCTGACTCCCTTCCTAATTTTTACTTCTCTACGTTGCAGCTGCAGCTCTATAACTGGCTGTTGCTCTCTCACTCTTCTATCTTTGTAACTCATCCCTACATTTTTAAGTACATATATTTAACATCTTGTCCCATTTAGCATTGTCAAAAGCCGGTTGTGTAATAAAACAAAAAGATATATTAACAATCGTGCAAGTGACGATAAAAAAATTGCAACTGGCATGTGGTATAATATACGGTGATCGATCACGTAACGTGGCATCTAACAGGTTTCTTGTTGATTACGGGTTCCGAAAAACCGTTTCTACACTGGTTACGAACCCAAACGACACGGAATAATGAATGTAATATAAACTGGACATAAAAACTTTCAAAACTATTCCGACTCGACACAGTACAATTGGTAGGTATCTACTATTACGGTATTGGACGTTTATTATACGGCGAGCGCATACCTCAATTTCATCAGCGCTTTTGCGATTACGGTCGTTTGTTGCCATTACTATTGCTGTTGCTGATTGCCGTTGTCGAATGGTCGTAGGAGGCGGTAATATTACACGTTTCGCTTAATAATAAACTGGACAACAATATGAGAGAGATTCGACTAAACGGCAGATCGATGGGCTGCAAGGCTGGCCATGCGGAAATAAAACAAAATCATAAAACGCGACCTACTTAAACTTATTAATGTTTTTATTATTGCATGTATTTACTTAGATGTGTACATAAGGTTGACAACCTTTACATAGGAGGTATCTACTTTGTAAGGTGGTAAAAATTCAAATGTCAGATTTGTGACTTAAAAGGGACACCTCCGACCTCCACCTACACATATTTTGCAAATAGATAGACGACCGTTATGAATAAAGTTATACTGATGATGAATGTAATCTCATAAACCCGTAGTGATTTGTGTAAAGAAATCTTTTTTGTTTGTTACCTGGCATAAGAGAGTAGGGTCTATACCTGGGTTTCCTAACCTCATTTGTTCCATACAATCCTTATAAAAGTGATGTGTCCTCCTACCTCTCACATAAAATTGAATCATAATCTGTACTGTTTTTGGGTTTGGGCAAGGGTTGGAAACGTTAAGAAGGCTCAGTGATGGTTTTAGGGAGGGAGGGCAACATTAGTACCACCGAAGGGCGGTTTTAGGGGAGCCACCATCCTAGAATCGTCTTGTTTTTTTGTGAAAATAAGTAAAAGCCAAAGGTCGAACCCTAATAATAGTTCATTTTGTGATAGGGACGAAGGCCATTATTTTTGTAAACTATGAATTTTCGAGTTGCCCTTACTGCAAATCAGGTTACCTTCCTATGAAACAAACGTGTAACATCCATCTTTATTTGTAAAATATAAAAATTTCCTGTATTAGGCTCAATTGTAACTGCTTAATTGCTTATTATTACTCTGCATGGTGATGTTCAGGACATTTCGCGTCCTGCAGAAGGCAGGACGGTAGATCTCAAATGCAGGACATTCTCCAACATGTAGGACGATTGGTAACGCTAGTTCTACACGACATATATGTTTCAGCTCGGCTGAAAAGGACTTTAATTAATCCTAAAACGGTCAACGGTTTCAGTTGGTAGACTTCCACAAATCCGGGCCTTTATGGCGGATTGGTTGGTGAAAATTGCGCAAAACTTGAAGGTAATATTCCTTATTGATTGTTCTACCCTATGGCAAGAATTGATGATGCACCACGCCCCTAAAAAACTGTAAGCAAAACTTTCATCTTCGGTCTAACTTGACGCGCTTTTTTCTGTATTGGTTCGTGCGACAGCTTTCAATGAGATGACTGAGCTTTGGTTTCCACGTCATAACCATAAACCCATGATTCGTCACCGGTTATGACACTCTGGAGTAAATTTGGGTCGTCGCGGACAGGGTCCAACAGTTCCTTAGCAATGTTAAAGCGATGCTGTTTTTTGGTCGAAATTGGGCAATTTTGGTACAAATTTAGCGGCGCCCCGTCTCATGCCCAAATCATTGGTAAAAATCAAATGACAGGAGCCAATTAATATGTTTAGCTTCTCAGCAACTTCTCTAACGGTTATTCGACAATTGGCCAATACTAGTTTCTTCATGTCATTATTGTTTTCGTCTATTGTTGACGTCCAACACGCCCTTCGACGTTCTCATCTTCTCGGCCCTCTAAGAACATTTTGTACCACGTAAATGTTGTTTCGATCCATGGTAGCATCACCATATGCTACAGTCAACATTCGTAATGCGTCCGCACAGTTAATTTTGTTTTCACACAAAATTTGATACAGATTCTTTGATCCATTTTTTGGAATAGGCAAAAATAGAAGAATAGCCAAAACACGTCCAAGCAAAGCAGCTGTCAAAAATTAACTGAATATTCAACATCTGTCGATATATAAGTGAGAGACATGAGCAACAACATAACGCCACAAAAAAAATTGAAAATCGATTATACCTAACCCGCGGAAATTCAAAATACGCGATACTTTTTGAACAGATCTCGTACTTTTAGGGATCTGTACTTCAAAAGGAAAAAGAAATCCTTATAGGATCACTTCGTTGTCCGAATTTCTACCAGCCAGGGCCCTTTTTCGAGTGGAGGTATCAAGTTGAAATTAATGTCAAATATTCAGGTCCGCAATCCCTTTAGGAGCTGTAAAGAAATCAAACTTCTATGTCAAAACAATTAAAAGATATAGATGACTTCCCTAGTCATGAGATTTGGTAAGAAGTAATGTCTTTTAACATAAATAAAGGAGATAATCCGGAAACCGTAAACTTGTAATTACATCCAAAAAAGGCCTGCAACGTTGTACGGGCCCTTCCTAGGTGCGCGAATCCGATTCGCACTTAGTTATTTTTGGTTATCAAAATTCACTGCTGAAAAACAATAATACGGATTTTTCATTGGCTGTAACACACGTACGTACGTATGAATGTGTCCTAATATCATTTCACGTAACAGTATATCGAAGGATGAAGTAGCAACGATAACATCAAAACACCGAGTTCTTTGATCCCCTTTAGTCATGCGGTTCTTCTGGTTGTAGAAAACTCGGTTGCAAATTTTGCAATACCTCAAACCGGCGCTGTAGCAACAATAACAACGAACGGTAACTCGGACCTTCAATTGTTTTTATGGTGTTTTCGCTTGGGTCAAAAACCTTGCGCGAATATTACGTACAAATACAAATAGTCCAAAAATTAACCGGCGAATTGGCCTGTTGAACAGCGGCGCACACGCAACAAATAAATTCATATACTGTCTTCGTATATCAATAATTGGATACAGGTACCATGTATAAATAAATTAATAATGGAACTAATAGATATGACTGAGCCTGTGCGAATAAATCGCACGGTGGTTTCTTTAAATTCTTCAACACCATCTGATGAAGCTAAGGTTTGGTGTAACAATTGTATTGTGTCTACGTTAATAAATATTTAAAACAAGGAGTTTCTAATGTGTTTCTAGTGTTCGGTGTTACGAAAACATCTTCTAGTATCTAGTTTATGTTTATCTTTAGTATAATTCTTAGATTTTATTGCTTGCTATCTGTACTTTTTGTAAATAAATGTTGTTCCCTAGTCATAAATGCAAATTGTTACGACCAGCTAAATTAATTTTATTATCTGGTTTTTCTCGGAATGTTGGTACCTGAATTGGTAACTTCAGAGTCAGATGTACTTTCAGGTATCAACCATTTCTACTGTTTCCATCGTTATTGTGGGGGTTGGAGTAAATGTGTGTACTTTTAAGATTTTAAACACCTAGCGGCATGGCCTAGAGGTTTAGACCATTGCTTAGCATTCGGGAGGACGCCGGTTCAATTCCGGGTCTGTTTGCCTTGGTCCAACCTTTTCTGTGGTTTCCTTGGATCACTTAGGCAAATGCTGGGCCAGTAATATTCCATAGATAATCTTTCATTCTCTTCTGTCTTCATTTCGTCCGTCTCAACTTTCTCACCCGAACCACCACCCACCCATTCCCACGATTCCTGAAAGCAGGCTGAAGAGGGCCTTCCGCCCTACCTTCCGGCGCAGTCGGGAGGGATTTCCCGCCGACCAGCATTAGTAGTTGGTGGGAATGAAACACCCAATTTTTGTTTTTTTCTAAACTGATACAATTTTTGATTCAGATCATTTAAAATCCAAAACATTAACCGAGTCGTCCAAAAACAAATTATTCCTTGTGGTTTTTCTCAATCATAATACTAGGATCTTGCCCATATGGGCCTCAAGGGTGTCATACCCAGTTGCCTTATCTCAAAGTCGAAGTATTGTAACTGTTATTACGTTTGATCATGAAGCATTTGTACCGAATGCATTGTATGCCTACGTATGTGTATATCGACATTGTATACACATGAAGGATTAATAAGGAAACCAGCAGCTGATCTAACTGGCCGATCGGTTAAGGAAAGGTGTACAGTACATATTGTATTTAAATGAGAGAAAGTCAATTTTTGCGGAAAAAGCAACAAAAATTACGACTGTTCCTTATCTACGAGCGCGAGGCTTGTAAATCTTGGGGCTTGGGACTCGCTACGACTTTCATCCGACTTCGTGGTGCCAGCTCTCAGTTCCATGTTGGTGTTTTATCGCGGAACTTTATACGATATACGTATACGTTTACATAAAGACGAACGTGTCTTTTCAGTTGTAGGGATCAGGTTTACATGATTACGGTGTACAGGGTGACACAATAATTCATTAGGTACCTTAATATCCCGAGATAAAAATGTTCAGTCTCTCAAGCGAGACTCCCGTCTCCGTCTCTCATCAAGTCTCTCTGGCGTGGCTGAGAGAGACTGTCAAAAAAACTGTTTAGCGTCTCTGAACGAGAGAGTCGAGTCGCTCATAGAGAGATCCTCATTTCGTATCCAGTCTTTGAACGAGAGACTAGAGTCACTCATAGAGAGATCCTCATTTCGTATCCAGTCTCTGAACGAGAGATTCAAATCTCTGAACGAGAGATTCAAATCTCTGAACGAGAGACTCGAATCTCTGAATTAACAATTTTATCGTTCGAGTCTCTCATACAGAGACTGTGAGAGATTAATAAAAACGCTCTCAAGGACGCTGAAAGACTCTGAGAGACTGGAAATTTTTGCTTAGGGATAACAAATTAGATAATAATATCTTCTCCTACCAGCTCAATATTTAGCAGCCGGTGGCAGCAAGTGGCGTCTGGCAAATAATAATGCAAACAGCATGTAAGGAAATAAATAAAACTTCATTAGGAAAAATGCAATGGAGTAGGTAGACTGTTTAAGAACTTGCGCGGGCAGACGCCCCAGCTGGAGCCACCCTTATGATGCCCACATATAATCGAATTCTGCGGAATATCCTTTTTGACAAACGCAAAATACGTGATGCAGTAGGCTGATTCGCTTATTTCTATAATTTTTGTTCTTTATGGAATATATGAGTTGATGATGGTGCTTATTATTAAATTAAGAAATGCTTCGAAAATATCAAGAGAACGTAACATAATTTACATTGTAGCAATATTCATATGATAGTGTCACCTTGGAAATCATATCATCATCATCATAGGGTGTTCACACCTTCACTATTTCCTATCCTATCCTAGGTCTACTTTCAGTCCTCCTGTTTGTGCTTCAAATATGTCTCCAACTGGCCGTTCATGCCTGAGAAGGTGTCATACCAACCTGTCTCGCGTAATATTCTTTACTCCTCATTTCTAACTTTCTCTATCCATGGTATACCCTTGGAAATCATATCATCATCATCATCAGTATCATCATCATAGGGTGTTCACACCTTCACTATATCCTATCCTATCCTAGCTCTACCTCCAGTCCTCTGAACTCCTGTTTGTGCTTCAAATATGTCTCCAACTGGCCCTTCATACCTGAGAAGGTGTCATACCAACCTCTCTCGCCTAATATTCGTTACTGACACCCATAACGCCCTCAGTTCTCCTACTTTTTCTAATACCTCCTCATTTCTAACCTTCTCTATCCATGGCATACCCATCATTTGAATGTGACACCATATTTCCAACGCTTCTAACCTTTTCTTATATTAAATAATCAGAAATCAAAATTTTTCTCAAAACGTAAGTACCTGTATATTGAACGCAGTCACTGTTTCGTGTGTTCCAGTGAAACGCGTCTACATCTGGATGATTCTGTTTCATCGTCAGATAAATCAGTTTTGGCCACGTCGTTCTAACCCGTTCTAACTGGCCCAAGCCCAACCCGGGCCAACTGAGCGCGACCTATGCCGCAAGCAAGCCGCAGCGCTTCAACTGCGTTAATTCCGTTAACAATGGAAGACCGTTGATCGCCTTCGGTTATGCACCCTCGTTGGTGCGTTCCACATTTGGTAGGTTAAGTGCAGAACGATCCCGGCCCGACAGGCCGAGTTCGTGCCGTGACGTGTCGGCGAGCTTTCCGCGAAAGGAGCGGCACTAATAATGGAGCGGAACTGGAAAAGATTGATTAAAGAGGAGATTGTTCGGAATGTCCGTCGTTGTTGAAGAGATACGGAAATTAGTGGACGCGGTGCCACTCCTTGTTGCTGAAACTGATCTGTGTGCTGTTTGAAGACACGATGATGGAATTGCGATTAATTTATGCCAAGGTACTTGTGCATTCAGGACGCTGAACTTAAAGAGATAAAACAAGTAAAGGTTTTCAGACAAGAAATTATTTATGAAACGACGAGATGGTATAAAAGAAATACGAAATTCCTCATAAATGGCATAAAATTCTGAATAACAATTAGCTAACTCAATTAATTCACAATACAGAAACATTCCATATATAATGCAGCATCATATGGTTGAAGTGATAAAAATATTTTGTACTTACGAGATAGAGAGGAATCGGTTTTGGAAAACCACAGCTATGCAGTGTAAAATCCATCAAGGATCTGATGTAGTTTCGGACTTCACTAATGCCTACTATATCTAATTGTAATCTATAGTCTATTCATCTAAACATTCAAATTCTCTTATTTTCCTACTTGCTTCATTGTTCTTACATTCGACGCTCCGACTCGTGAAATATTGCACCTTCCCCTATTACACTTATCGATGACATCACCCGAGGTAGTCCCCTTCCGGACATCCAAATGAGGAACTAGTTTACGTTCAGGGTGCTTTACCCCAGAGGATGTCATGATTTGAGTTCTGTTTGTTTTTCTTGGGATATCATAATGTGGTGGTTTCCCATTTCCTTCACATCGCACTATTGTGAATCAGAGTACCATACAGATCCTCATGATCTTTGCCACCCTGAGTACTGTATTATTACAGTATTATCAGATAGATAAAATATTTCACTTCTTTTTTGCCTCTACTTCGTTCGTATCATCCGTCTCTCCCCAGCCACTACCCACTCGTTCCCAGGGTTCCTTAAAGGAAACCGCAGAGGGCTTTCCGCCTACCCATGCGGCAATTCCTTAGACCTATAATGTAGGTCGAAAGTACAGTCCGTCCATCAGTATTAGTAGCTGGTGGGAATGAAATAGAAAAGCTTTTGTCGATCCTATTCCCGATAGGAATAAATGTAATTGGAATTGCAAATTATCCCGAGGTCCTTCTAGGAAAAATCCGAATAAACAACATTAGTGCTTTATCGTTCTTAAGATACTTTAGATCATCAGTGTCTTCCGAATATGGCAAACAACAATGAGCCATACGAAACGGCGTGTGGTGTGTTATTAACATATTAAATGGTGATGACGTATTGGGGCTCGGTCGAGTCGCAAGTCGGTTGCCTGGTCTTCCGCCTGCGTCCTCTTCATGGCTCCGTTGTGTTGGTACAGTGACCAACTGAGCCGGTCGTTCACCTCGGCTCACAATCAGATCGCGGAATTGCTACAATAATGATGACGCGGAGCGCCAGCATCTTGTAAATTGGAGGCCACCGCTGTCTCTCTTTATCTCCTCAACCATCCTCTCTTTCTCTCATTATTTCTCCATATTCCATTTGAGCAGCTTTGCGTTAGCGAATAACGTATTGCTCGGAAAAGCACGAAACATATATTTTGCGGAAACAGGTATTCAGAGCGTGGACTAACACCTACTTACTTACGATTAGTTAGCATGCACCTTCGAGATCAATGGCGTAGGGAGGAATTGGAAATGGGGACAGAGGGAGAACGCAGTACCTACTAAATGTTATTGTTTGGCAGAACGTAATTTGTATTACCGTATTCACCGTTACATTGATGGGATTGATTGTTTTATCGAGTAAAGATGGTGATATTTTTCCAAAATCGTCTGTTGGGATACCCACACACAGATGCAGAAAATTATATTGAGTCTGAGCTATTGACATTTTTCTTTTAAATTATTATTCTTACACCGTTACTCCGGTATACAATTCGGAAATTTTGGCCATTAAGTTATACTGAAGTGTACGCTCCAAGCAGCAAATTCTAAAAACTATAAAATGTTTAAAAGTGGCAAAATATTCTGTCTACCAAACACACACAATGAAGGTTATGATGGAAAAAGGCAACACAAACGAAGTGAGCGTTGTCGTGGTTGTCTTTCTTTCTGTTTATTTGTTTTTCGAAATTCGACAGCTGTGTGAACAAACGACATCTTTGACAACCTGTACGAAAACTTTGTCCGACCTATCAAGAGTAAGAAACCTTGTCACATCATTCATTTATTAAAATCCTCAGCTATACAATGAATTTCAAGACTAATAAAATTTGGTAAACTCTCTTATTTTTTAGCCCTTCCAGGTGTAAGAAAGAACTGAATTGAATTATTGGAAGTTAAAAAACCTTTCTTCAATTAATTTCTGAAACTTCCAAAATTCTCGCGTCACGTAATGGATGAAGCAGGGGGGAGCTATCAGGCCACCCGTTACGTAGGGACTGAGGACTAAGGGTTGATCTACTGTCTGCGTCACCATCACACTGTCGTCAGTCCGAAGACTGGTTAGACCCAAATTTTCACCTTTTGCGGTCATGATGAGTCAATCTTCACACCCCTTGCTATCCTGAATCAATATTCGCGATTATCTAAAACTACAACATCTGATATTGTACCTAACTATTTGCGACCAGTAATCTAATCTAATATGTCCCTAAATCGGCGTATTTCACTGTGCGCAGTTTGGCTTATAATTTGAATAACCAAATATAGTCCTGGAACGTGTATTTGGAAACTTGGATACGAAAGTAGTAACAGGAAAGAGGAAATAAGCATTAGCATTTATTTATACATAAAGATGCTTCCTTTATAAACGGATTCAACAAATACTTAAGTAAAAATAAAACACGAGCAATTTCGCAACTATCGCAAGGTTGATGCTGAAGCAATACAAGTAAAAATACTGCTGTAGGATATTCGTATTATTAACATTGTACGACAGGATAGAATACTTTCATATGCAACTAAATTAACACTGTGGCTCGCAGAGTTGTAAACCAATTTATTTAGTTTAAGTTCTAATTTTTGAGACAAATATTCCGATAAAAATTATACAGAGTGGCTCATAATTTTCCCAAAACAATTTTGTATCATCATCATAGGGTCGTCAGTTCTAAAACTGATTAGACACGCACCTTCACTCCTTTTTATCATGAGCTAACCTTCGCATTTCTCTAAAACTAGAAAAAAAAACTTTTGGGTGTTTCATTCCCACCAGCCAGTAATGCTGGTGGGCGGTCAGTCCCTCCGGGCTACGCCGGAAGGTAGGGCGGAAGGCCCTCTTCAGCCTGCTTTCAGGAATCGTGGGAATGGGTGGGTGGTGGTTCGGGTGAGAAAGATGAGACGGACGAAATGAAGACAGAAGAGAGTGAAAGATTATCTGTGGAATATTACTGCCTCAGCATTTGCCTAAGTGATCCAAGGAAACCACAGAAAAACTTGGACCAAGGCAGACGGACCCGGAATCGAACCGGCGTCCTCCCGAATGCTAAGCAATGGTCTAGACCTCTAGGCCATGCCGCTCGGTCTAAAACTAGAACAACCCACATCCTTAACTATTTGCGAACAGTAATCTAATCTAGGTCTACCTCTACCCCTCCTAACTCCCGTTTCTGCCTCTAATATGTCTCTGACTAGACCTTCATGCCTGAGAAAGTGCCCTACTAACCTATCTCGCCTATTTCTTATTGACTTCCATAGAGTCCTTTGTTCTCTTACTCTTTCTAATACCTCTTCATTTCTAACCTTCTCTATCCACGGTATCCTCATCATTCGCCTGTAACACCACATTTCGAACGCTTCTAACCTTTTCTTTTCCGCCGCGCCCACTGTCCATGTTTCGCACCCGTACAGCGCCGTGCTCCAAACATACACCTTTAACAACCTTTTTCGAATTTCTAAATTAACCGTTCGCGAGCATAGAAGTGACTTCTTTTTATTAAAGGCGACACGACCCTGCGCTATCCTCTGCTTTATATCCCTACTACTCCTTCCATCCTCACTTATCTGACTTCCTAGGTATCTAAAATCAGCCACTTCTTCTAATTTTTCGTCTCCTATCTTTATATTCGCTCTTTCCCTACTTTTTCTTCCCTTGCATACCAGTATTTTAGTTTTACTTTTATTTATTTTCATACAGTACTGATCTGTCAGTACCGCTTCCATTTTATTTAAAGCTATCTCTAGGTCCTCCTTGCTAGATGCTAATACTGCTATATCATCTGCAAATCTAAGCATACTAATCTTTTGCCCTTGCACATCTATCCCTACAGTTGTACTGTCTTTAATGATGTTGATCGCGTCTTCGATGTACAGATTAAAAAGTAGCGGTGACAGTGTGCATCCCTGTCTGACTCCCTTCCTAATTTTTACTTCTCTACGTTGCAGCTGCAGCTCTATAACTGGCTGTTGCTCTCTCACTCTTCTATCTTTGTAACTCATCCCTACATTTTTAAGTACATATATTTAACATCTTGTCCCATTTAGCATTGTCAAAAGCCGGTTGTGTAATAAAACAAAAAGATATATTAACAATCGTGCAAGTGACGATAAAAAAATTGCAACTGGCATGTGGTATAATATACGGTGATCGATCACGTAACGTGGCATCTAACAGGTTTCTTGTTGATTACGGGTTCCGAAAAACCGTTTCTACACTGGTTACGAACCCAAACGACACGGAATAATGAATGTAATATAAACTGGACATAAAAACTTTCAAAACTATTCCGACTCGACACAGTACAATTGGTAGGTATCTACTATTACGGTATTGGACGTTTATTATACGGCGAGCGCATACCTCAATTTCATCAGCGCTTTTGCGATTACGGTCGTTTGTTGCCATTACTATTGCTGTTGCTGATTGCCGTTGTCGAATGGTCGTAGGAGGCGGTAATATTACACGTTTCGCTTAATAATAAACTGGACAACAATATGAGAGAGATTCGACTAAACGGCAGATCGATGGGCTGCAAGGCTGGCCATGCGGAAATAAAACAAAATCATAAAACGCGACCTACTTAAACTTATTAATGTTTTTATTATTGCATGTATTTACTTAGATGTGTACATAAGGTTGACAACCTTTACATAGGAGGTATCTACTTTGTAAGGTGGTAAAAATTCAAATGTCAGATTTGTGACTTAAAAGGGACACCTCCGACCTCCACCTACACATATTTTGCAAATAGATAGACGACCGTTATGAATAAAGTTATACTGATGATGAATGTAATCTCATAAACCCGTAGTGATTTGTGTAAAGAAATCTTTTTTGTTTGTTACCTGGCATAAGAGAGTAGGGTCTATACCTGGGTTTCCTAACCTCATTTGTTCCATACAATCCTTATAAAAGTGATGTGTCCTCCTACCTCTCACATAAAATTGAATCATAATCTGTACTGTTTTTGGGTTTGGGCAAGGGTTGGAAACGTTAAGAAGGCTCAGTGATGGTTTTAGGGAGGGAGGGCAACATTAGTACCACCGAAGGGCGGTTTTAGGGGAGCCACCATCCTAGAATCGTCTTGTTTTTTTGTGAAAATAAGTAAAAGCCAAAGGTCGAACCCTAATAATAGTTCATTTTGTGATAGGGACGAAGGCCATTATTTTTGTAAACTATGAATTTTCGAGTTGCCCTTACTGCAAATCAGGTTACCTTCCTATGAAACAAACGTGTAACATCCATCTTTATTTGTAAAATATAAAAATTTCCTGTATTAGGCTCAATTGTAACTGCTTAATTGCTTATTATTACTCTGCATGGTGATGTTCAGGACATTTCGCGTCCTGCAGAAGGCAGGACGGTAGATCTCAAATGCAGGACATTCTCCAACATGTAGGACGATTGGTAACGCTAGTTCTACACGACATATATGTTTCAGCTCGGCTGAAAAGGACTTTAATTAATCCTAAAACGGTCAACGGTTTCAGTTGGTAGACTTCCACAAATCCGGGCCTTTATGGCGGATTGGTTGGTGAAAATTGCGCAAAACTTGAAGGTAATATTCCTTATTGATTGTTCTACCCTATGGCAAGAATTGATGATGCACCACGCCCCTAAAAAACTGTAAGCAAAACTTTCATCTTCGGTCTAACTTGACGCGCTTTTTTCTGTATTGGTTCGTGCGACAGCTTTCAATGAGATGACTGAGCTTTGGTTTCCACGTCATAACCATAAACCCATGATTCGTCACCGGTTATGACACTCTGGAGTAAATTTGGGTCGTCGCGGACAGGGTCCAACAGTTCCTTAGCAATGTTAAAGCGATGCTGTTTTTTGGTCGAAATTGGGCAATTTTGGTACAAATTTAGCGGCGCCCCGTCTCATGCCCAAATCATTGGTAAAAATCAAATGACAGGAGCCAATTAATATGTTTAGCTTCTCAGCAACTTCTCTAACGGTTATTCGACAATTGGCCAATACTAGTTTCTTCATGTCATTATTGTTTTCGTCTATTGTTGACGTCCAACACGCCCTTCGACGTTCTCATCTTCTCGGCCCTCTAAGAACATTTTGTACCACGTAAATGTTGTTTCGATCCATGGTAGCATCACCATATGCTACAGTCAACATTCGTAATGCGTCCGCACAGTTAATTTTGTTTTCACACAAAATTTGATACAGATTCTTTGATCCATTTTTTGGAATAGGCAAAAATAGAAGAATAGCCAAAACACGTCCAAGCAAAGCAGCTGTCAAAAATTAACTGAATATTCAACATCTGTCGATATATAAGTGAGAGACATGAGCAACAACATAACGCCACAAAAAAAATTGAAAATCGATTATACCTAACCCGCGGAAATTCAAAATACGCGATACTTTTTGAACAGATCTCGTACTTTTAGGGATCTGTACTTCAAAAGGAAAAAGAAATCCTTATAGGATCACTTCGTTGTCCGAATTTCTACCAGCCAGGGCCCTTTTTCGAGTGGAGGTATCAAGTTGAAATTAATGTCAAATATTCAGGTCCGCAATCCCTTTAGGAGCTGTAAAGAAATCAAACTTCTATGTCAAAACAATTAAAAGATATAGATGACTTCCCTAGTCATGAGATTTGGTAAGAAGTAATGTCTTTTAACATAAATAAAGGAGATAATCCGGAAACCGTAAACTTGTAATTACATCCAAAAAAGGCCTGCAACGTTGTACGGGCCCTTCCTAGGTGCGCGAATCCGATTCGCACTTAGTTATTTTTGGTTATCAAAATTCACTGCTGAAAAACAATAATACGGATTTTTCATTGGCTGTAACACACGTACGTACGTATGAATGTGTCCTAATATCATTTCACGTAACAGTATATCGAAGGATGAAGTAGCAACGATAACATCAAAACACCGAGTTCTTTGATCCCCTTTAGTCATGCGGTTCTTCTGGTTGTAGAAAACTCGGTTGCAAATTTTGCAATACCTCAAACCGGCGCTGTAGCAACAATAACAACGAACGGTAACTCGGACCTTCAATTGTTTTTATGGTGTTTTCGCTTGGGTCAAAAACCTTGCGCGAATATTACGTACAAATACAAATAGTCCAAAAATTAACCGGCGAATTGGCCTGTTGAACAGCGGCGCACACGCAACAAATAAATTCATATACTGTCTTCGTATATCAATAATTGGATACAGGTACCATGTATAAATAAATTAATAATGGAACTAATAGATATGACTGAGCCTGTGCGAATAAATCGCACGGTGGTTTCTTTAAATTCTTCAACACCATCTGATGAAGCTAAGGTTTGGTGTAACAATTGTATTGTGTCTACGTTAATAAATATTTAAAACAAGGAGTTTCTAATGTGTTTCTAGTGTTCGGTGTTACGAAAACATCTTCTAGTATCTAGTTTATGTNGCTCAAGTTTCATAACTGCCTGTTGCTCTTTCTACAAATGTGAAACTCCTAAGCAAGAAAACTCTTTTTAAGCTTATTTTACAATTAGATAAAACCACGGTGGTTTCTTTAAATTCTTCAACACCATCTGATGAAGCTAAGGTTTGGTGTAACAATTGTATTGTGTCTACGTTAATAAATATTTAAAACAAGGAGTTTCTAATGTGTTTCTAGTGTTCGGTGTTACGAAAACATCTTCTAGTATCTAGTTTATGTTTATCTTTAGTATAATTCTTAGATTTTATTGCTTGCTATCTGTACTTTTTGTAAATAAATGTTGTTCCCTAGTCATAAATGCAAATTGTTACGACCAGCTAAATTAATTTTATTATCTGGTTTTTCTCGGAATGTTGGTACCTGAATTGGTAACTTCAGAGTCAGATGTACTTTCAGGTATCAACCATTTCTACTGTTTCCATCGTTATTGTGGGGGTTGGAGTAAATGTGTGTACTTTTAAGATTTTAAACACCTAGCGGCATGGCCTAGAGGTTTAGACCATTGCTTAGCATTCGGGAGGACGCCGGTTCAATTCCGGGTCTGTTTGCCTTGGTCCAACCTTTTCTGTGGTTTCCTTGGATCACTTAGGCAAATGCTGGGCCAGTAATATTCCATAGATAATCTTTCATTCTCTTCTGTCTTCATTTCGTCCGTCTCAACTTTCTCACCCGAACCACCACCCACCTATTCCCACGATTCCTGAAAGCAGGTTGAAGAGGGCCTTCCGCCTTACCTTCCGGCGTAGTCCAGAGGGACTTGCCGCCCACCAGCATTACTGGCTGGTGGAAATGAAACACCCAAAAAGTTTTAAAAAGGGATATTCTGAACCCGGAGTGGTATGGCCTAGAGGTTTAGTCCATTGCTTAGCATTCGGGAGGACGCCGGTTCGATTCCGGGTCCGTCTGCCTTGGTCCAAGTTTTTCTGTGGTTTCCTTGGATCACTTAGGCAAATGCTGAG
>NW_020442428.1:952070-966070 GCF_000699045.2 Agrilus planipennis
GATGAGACGGACGAAATGAAGACAGAAGAGAGTGAAAGATTATCTGTGGAATATTACTGCCTCAGCATTTGCCTAAGTGATCCAAGGAAACCACAGAAAAACTTGGACCAAGGCAGGCGGACCCGGAATCGAACCGGCGTCCTCCCGAATGCGAAGTAATGGTCTAAACCTCTAGGCCATTCCGCATCCCACATCCGCATTTCCCTAAAACAAGAACAGCCCACATCCTTAACTATTTGCGAACAGTAATCTAATCTAGGTCTATCTCTACCCCTCTACCCCTACTAACTCCTGTTTTTGCTTCTAATATGTCGCTAACTAGATCTTCATGCGTGGGAAGGTGTCCTACCAATCTATCTCGCCTATTGCTTATTGATTTCCATAGCGCCCTCTGCTCTCCTACTCATTCTAGTACCTTCTCATTTATAATCTCCTGTATTTACGATATGATCATTCATCGGTTACTTCTTTTTGTTAAAGGTGACTCGACCTTGCGCTATCCTTTCTCTACTGCTTCTTCCATCCTGAGTTATCTGACATCCTAGATACCGAAAATCAGCGAGTTCTTCAAATTTTTCATCTCATATCTTAATATTCACTCTTTCTCTACTATGCCTTTCCTTGCATACAAATATATTTATATTACTTCTGCAAATTTAAGCTTACTAGTCTTTTGCACGGGGATATCTATCTCTACAGTTGTCTTATCGAAATATAGATTAAAAAGTAGTGATAAAAGTCTGCATCCATGTCTGACTTACTAATATGCATTTACATTTCTATATTACAGCTCAAGTTTCATAACTGCCTGTTGCTCTTTCTACAAATGTGAAACTCCTAAGCAAGAAAACTCTTTTTAAGCTTATTTTACAATTAGATAAAACTACAGGAATGATATTTCTTAGTAAAACTTCCTTCCTTCTAAATACGTGTAGCCATTCTCGAGTTAGAGAAGATTTCAGTTAAGGAAAATTTTTGTTTTTCTGTCATTCTCATTTCGAAGATATCGTTTCTACTTGTCATACTACTGTTGATAAGCCCATCGGTAGCTCTTACAGTCGTATAATATTGAGAAACAGAAATCGGTCATTGGCAATTCAAAATTTAGGCATATAAAATCTTATTTTAGGTACTTATTGATTGTTAATATTAACAGAAATTCGACTTAAAGAGACAATTCGTAATGTATAATTTTCACTCTGCACTCGAAACTTGAAACTCAGTTAGAGGAATGAAGAAATTCATGTTGATGAAGTGTATGTAAGATTATGTGCATATCAAAGGAATGGAAAATTTCGAATTATAGAATTTGAAAAAGGCCTGCACAAGGGGGCGAAATGTTGGTAAATTGTTTTCATAATAATCTTATTCTATAACCTCTTTTAGTGCTCTTTTATGTAGATAAGTTTCAGCTATAGAATCTCCCAGCGGAGTGATGTTCTTAATCAGTGTCTAATATCTCCCCCCCCCCTCATTGTTCCACTTCCCACCCAGTAAGTCCGGCTATACTTATTTTACAATTTTAAATCATACTGACGTGACAGGCAACCTCATGTTATTGAGTCGTTCTACTCCAAAATGTAATATAATATAAGAAAAATATATTTACTTTTGCTTAATGAATTTTTATCACAAATATAAAGCAACAATAACTCAAAAATGATAATGACTTTTGTAAATATGAAATAAACTGCGTCCATCAACAAGATTGGTAATAATCCATAACCAATAAGTAATTTAATATTTGAATTATTATATGTACTTACACAGAGCTCTTGATTTAGCAAGCATCCCGTGGACAGGTGGGTTTCACGTTAACCAAGTAATAACGAAATGTTGTTTAAGCGATAACGGTTAGAGAAAATTATTTAAAAATCGAATACGCTTTCGGGAACAATAAAAGTCTTGTGTAGATTAATTGTCAACAGAGTACACTTATTATATTTGTTATTCTTGAAACACTGTACGCCGGTTTTATCACCTCTTGTTACTCCCTATGAACTTTGGATTGCACATGGATGTGAATAAACGCACATAATTGATAATAACAGTTCTCTTCTTATTTTTCGCTAATCACTTTTTTCTCAATAATTCGTCGCACATTCGGTAACGACACACTAATTTATTACAACATACGTTTAATCTTAACCACTGAAGCTATAGCGTTTTCCAAAATCTAAGACACATGTTTCGTATTGTTTCCCTTCAACAATAATAAACAATTAAATTATTAACAAAGTAGACCGCCCAGGGACTTCACAATACTCCTCCGTCGTAATACTCAAAGAAACTTTGACGACATACAACGAATCACATAAATGATTGATTCCCAGGAATCTTCACACCCTTAATCTTTTTTAATGGTACTATTAACTAAATAAATATTTGTGTGAACCCCCCTTCTCTCAATGACTTGGCCGAACTCTGAGAGTACGCTTTTAATTTGTCAATATCGGAAAACTGAAAGAAATATGTCTACAATTTCGTATTCATAAACGATGACTAGGTAAAAAATAGTAAAGGAACTATGGTAAATAAATAAACTAATATTAGACTCACCCCTATATACCACAAGGTATTCTAAAGACGGGTATGTATTTCGCCTACTTCTTTTGTGACCAATGTGATGGAATGTGCACAATACAATTGGGCGAAATACGTTTCCACTATAATAGTTTGTGGTATACAAGACTAAGTCTTTATATTCATCATCATAAGGTTATAAGCTCGTAAGTCCTAAAACTGGTTGGACATGCACCTCCACTCTTTCCTATCCTGAGCTAATCTTCGCATTTCCCTAAAACTAGAACATCCTACATCTTTAACTATTTGCAAACAGTAATCTAACCTAGGTCTACCTCTACCCCTCCTAACTCCTGTTTCTGCCTCTAATATGTCTCTGACTAGACCTTCATGCCTGAGAAGGTGTCCTACTAACCTATCTCGCCTATTTCTTATTGACTTCCATAGAGTCTTCTGTTCTCCTACTCTTTCTACTAGCTCTTCATTTCTAACCTTCTCTATCCACGGTATCCTCATCATTCGAACGCTTCTAACCTTTTCTTTTCTTTTCCGCCGCGCCCACCGTCCATGTTTCGTACCCGTACAGCGCCGCACTCCAAACAATCTTTTTCCAATTTCTATAATTTACTATGTATTTTACACCTAAAACTGAATGCGTTATATTTTCAGGATTCAGTTACAAACTTTAGGGGTTTTCAAAGGACATTTCCGTAGAACATTTGAGATTCCGAATAACTTGAAAATTACCGAATTTTTGAATTTTTCTTGGGAATATTTTAAAATTTTTCTATTATTCAAATTTTATTTGACTAAAACAACATGTTCTCAGATACAGTTTATTAGTTTTAAGATCTTCCACTAATAGGTAACCTAGAAAATGATTTTTCATTGATAAGTAATAATATTACAACGATAACATTACCAATTTAAGTACTAAAATCAATCGTCTAAAAGAATTGTTTATTATTTTTAAGAATACTTTTATTCTATTGAAATTTATTTTAATATTTAATACAAAATTTTGCTGGTCGTATCTTTTTATTTTATTGTTATTTATAAATTATCATCAATAACATATGCTAACCTTTTTATTCAATTAATAAGAATTGTTGATGCAAATAACAATGATAAAATAGTAGGTAACACCGTCAAAAACAAGCTTTCGTTTAATACAAAGAAAAATAAAACTAAGCATTGTTAAAATGATCACATCATTATAAAATATTCAGTATTCAAATTATTCGATTTCGAATGTTGCTACATGTCCAATACCTACGGGTACTCAGATTGAATTTTATCTGCTGTATTTACTTATTTATTTATTTACTTTTTATCTTATGACAGTATAGTAGGTAAACCAAAAACCCAATTTAAGAAAAAAAAAGGCTTACAATTACTCAATATTATTGACGTTAAGTAGGTATTACGAATTTTCTAACCGACACTAATTTTCATTACCTAAATTCCCTGGTTTTTGTGCATTTATATACACTTCACTAACCAACTGTATTTATGTATTTATTCACAACTAAATAAACTTTATCAGTTGTACATATGTATCCTAATGTAATGACACGACGTGGGAATTTATTTCCGGCTAAATGGGAAAAGCGTACTGTATAATATTGGACTTCAGTCTGTTCGAGATACTTACTACTTGTGCGTACCTCAGAGCGAAGTACGATAGTGGAGTTAAATTTAGAATTATATGTTATTTTAAAAAACGCATACGCCTTACGTCTACCGCAAACGGACCAAATATTTGTCCACGTAACAGAACGTCTCCTCTGTTTTTCGCGATTGCACAAAAAACCACACCATCGGATACACTAACAGGATAAACTAGCATAATTAGTATTGTAGTGACGAACGCGCATGAGTTACATTACGTTTATTCACACTGTCAAAATTTGTATTAGCATAGTACCTATAAAATGGAGCAGTGGTAAATTGCACCTGGTTAATACTTGTTATGTCCAGAGTTGTTTAGGACATTACCTATAGTTTGAATCAAAATTTATGAAATACTAGGGATGTATATTGGGATCCGTCAAATGGGCATACACCATCTTGTGGCAAAATTTATAACTCGAATGAAGGAAAAATTTACACAGGAACTTTGCACGCAAATTGTAAAATTGTTTATTAAAATAATAAAACACGTTAAAAAATGATGGAGTCGACGAAGTTTTTTTCTAAAGTTAAATCAAATAAAAAGTTAATATGTTCAGTGAAAAGCTGCAATAGCACTTCAGACATAGATCTTCACTCTTCACCTACATTAACTACTTTCCAATAAAAACTAACCGTTATATATATGTAAAAAATATATTCGGAAAATTAGAGAAAAAAGTAAACTAATAGAAGCTTGGATGAAAGCAGTAGGTATCAAAGAAGTGAATTCCGGAATAAAAATTTGTTCACGTCATTTTAATGCACATGATTATATTTCAGCAAGTATTTACCATCAGCCATAACCTTAATATTTAAAACTAGAATCATACTAAAATTATAAAGTGAGAAATTATTTATTCCTGTGTAATTGATTTAACACAATTCTAATGATACGATATAAGTATTTTGAGGTTAAGAACCTACCTGCTGCAATACAACAAAGTTGCAATAATGTGTTTGCAACGTTCTCTTAAATCGGCTTTGCACGTGCAAGTCATTGATATGATATTGCTTAAATCACCCAGAATCACCTCACCAATTATATAACGTGAATCACTTTTTAAATCCGAAGTTTGTAAAAAGTAGGCAGTAAACTTGACGGAATTTGAAGGCTAGCTTCCGGATTTGTTATTTCCGAATTTTATAATGTGATTGGCATTAAAAACACGCTCACCTTCAACGAAATTTCCTTTCCGAGGCTTTGTGTCAGCCCAATCACATATTGTGTTAATACTTATCATTTTATCGTAATTTAAAAACTTGGAAATTGCACGGTACACTATAGGAACTACGATAAATTTTCCCTAACCGGCGCCATGTTTTTAGGCTCCTCCCAATAACATTTATAAATTCCGTTGCTGAATTCAAAATATGCTATAGAATATATCGAATAGACTACAAAAAGGTATCTCGGCCATTTACCAGAAAAAATCCATTTTTAAGTCACCATCACCTTGATGTTATTTTTTATCACAATTTTAGAGAATTGAGAAAATCCCAATGTTCTTCTAAAAATAAATGGCGAAATATTCAGACAAATGTGGATTCTTTCCATTCATTGTCTAATTTTGTCAAAATCGCCACGATATAGCTCTGAACTTCGACCACAAAATGGATGAATGATGCGGATGAACAGAAGCTTCATGATACAAATAAGGCTAAATAATAAATATACAAATTATACATTTCTCTATCGTTATTTTTTCATTTTATGTCATCATCTTCATCATAAGGTCGTCAGTCCTAAGCCTGGTCAGACACGTACCTTCACTCTTTCCTATCCCAAGCAAATCTTCGCATTTCCTTAGAACTAGGACGACCCATATAATTACTTATTTGTGAACAGTAATCTAATCAAGGTCTCCTCTTAGCTCTCGTTTCTACTTCTAATACGTCTCCAACTAGCCCTCCATGCCTAAGAAAGTGTCCTACCAACCTATTTCGCCTATTTCTTATTGACTTCCATGGTGCCCACTGCTCTTTCTGATACCTTCTCGTTTCTAATCCTCTCGATCTACTCGACTATACTCCTCATTTGCCGGTAACACCACATCTCGAACCTATTGCTCTTTAAAAAAACTATATATATCACTCTTCTACATCTCTATATCTCGTCCCAACATTTTTGAGTACATTTAGCATCTTGCCCCATTGAACATTGTCAAAAGCTTTTTCTTTTTTCATTTCTATGTACGCCATCTTTTCTTTCTTTATCGTTCCTCCCGCGTTCGTCTATTCTTCGTCTTCATCTTCTAAATCCAAATTGGCCTTCCTCTAATAGTTCTTCCACCCTTCTGTGTATAATTCTGGTTAAGGTTTCTGACGCATAAGAAGTTAGGTAATTGTTCTAAATTTCTCACATGTATCCGTTCCTCTCTTTTTAGGGATGTCTCTTGGGACTTTCCCGCCTCATATATATGCCTAACTAGCGTAAGCATACGATCTCTAATATTTTGTCCGGCATCTCTTAAAATTTCCACCGGTATCCTATCTATGGTGTCTTATTGTTTCTTTAAGTTCTTTAATGTTAAATCAAACCCTTCTATCATCGTGGGGTATCCTACCTCCACAATATCTCCCTTCTCTAATGTCGTATGAGAGAAAATGCATAATTTGATGAGCGCATGGAATATGCTCGCGAACCGTTAATTTAGAAATTCGAAAAAGGTTGTTAAAGGTGTATGTTTGGAGCACGGCGTTGTACGGGTGCGAAACATGGACAGTAGGAGCGGCGGAAAAGAAAAGGTTAGAAGCGTTCGAAATGTGGTGTTATAGGCGGATGATGAGGATATCGTGGGTAAAAAAGGTTAGAAATGAAGAGGTATTGGAAAGAATAGGAGAACAGAGGACTCTATGGAAGTCAATAAAAAATAGGCGAGATAGGTTGGTAGGACACCTTCTCAGGCATGAAGGTCTAGTCAGAGACATATTAGAGGCAGAAACAGGAGTTAGGAGGGGTAGAGGTAGACCTAGATTAGATTACTCTTCGCAAATAGTTAAAGATGTGGGCTGTTCTAGTTTTAGGGAAATGCGAAGTTTAGCTCAGGATAGGAAAGAGTGGAGGTACGTGTCCAACCAGTCTTAGGACTGACGACCTTATGATGATGATGATGATGGAATATGTGGAATCAACCTTGTCTATTTCAAAATAACCTATTTCTCTAAAAAGTGTTCTAAATTAACTTTCAAAATCTTTTGGTCAAAACCTAATAGCTCTTGAAAGCTTTAAATTGCACTTAATTGGATTTATTAATTTAATTATATTAATTTATTATTTATATGAAAAGATGGCTGAAGGAATTTGTAGAAATTTCCCTATATCACGTCGTATTTTTTCACCTTTTGATGATTGCATGTAACAATAGATTATTCCTATGTTCAGTTCTGATAGAGTACAATATCAATTTTAATTAACATATACTGTATTCATGAAAGAATTGATTTGATGTTATTTCTTACATTAAAAATGATGGATTATCTCCAGCACTGTCACTCCCTGATTTGCCTCGCTTATCAAAACGTTTAGGGTATTTTATTTTGTCATTATTACTAGTATTATTATTGACTGATGTTAAAAAAAATATTATTATTACACTTTGATTTTCCCTTAAAATTAAAAAGACTTCTACACAGAATGTTTCAATTTTTCATAGGATTCCCGATACCGATCATGTGTACCTTCTTCATCCCAGCAGGCCGATAATTACCTAGCAGTACATAATGGAATTTTCATGTCGATATCTGCTGATATTTTATGTATAGAAGCCTTGGCTGACTAAAACTATTTATTGATTTATATATACGGCATGTACGTATTATTAGAAGTGGAAAAGTCCTTCTAACTAATAGGGATTCGAATAGGATTTCATGGTCGATTTATCTATTTTATTTTCCTATTATGTTTCTGGGTCAAGCCGTCTAATAAGAACTCAAACCAGGTAAGTCGTTTTCTAAAAGACCGCAAAGGTTATTGTTAAGTTAGAATTTCCTTCACTCACCAAATTCAACCGTTACTGTTTTCCTTGTCAAAAATGTATCAATCCGTTGATACTTGTGGAATCCTAGCTATCTATACAAAAGACTAAGAAAAACTAAAAAAATCTCATCCAAAATTAAAACGAATAATCTCGATTTAGTTATTTCACGTATCTAGATATAAAACTGACAACAAAAGTTTTTATATTCAAAGGCGAAACGTTCGTATTGGTTCAGAAAGTATTTTTTTGCCCACAAATCCTTACCTTTCTTACATCAAATTTACAAGCATGTAAGTATTAGGTAAGTAATCATCCTTAGCGTCAGTGGAAACCTTAATAAGAGCTTAAAATGTACAGGTCACATAGATATAAGTTGACTAGGTAATAATAAATTCGTTGATGAAGTAAAATCTTAAGGTTTCTTTATTTGTCAACAAGATTATTATTCATGTTTTACAGTAAATGCAACATTCGAAAAATGATAGTCATTGTTAAAAAGATAATTTTACTTACCAAATTGGCTTACATTTCCTTGGACAAACTGAGAAATCGTAGAAATAAAGTCCACCATAGAATCAAAACCGAGCATGTTTAATTTTTTAAATACAATATTCAACCACTGTACGCACTAGAATTTTAGCAGTAGACTGTTAACTTCTATTAGCTGAGTTCATGCCGATAAATAAAGGCACTCGTTCGAAATTTTGCTATCAGCCGGGAAATGATAAAGAAATGTTGTATTAAATCATCACTTTCCACATGCAGTCCACGTTTAGCGTCATGTCCAAACGCGGCATGGAAATCGAAAGCTTATTACTGCAGTGTTGGACTTCCTCCAGCTAGGACATGACGTGTCAGAGCAACTTTAAGGGATTCTCGACTGTATCACTTCGAATTCGAATCAAAATCAAAAAAGTCAGGAACGAAATGCCGCGTACAGTGACATTGAAAATTCTTTTAACATTTCACGGTATCATGTACAAATAAACATTGAGCTACACAAATTTGACGCTAGTGAAAAACCGACAATTTTGACATGTTGAACGAACCGACCTGTGATAATGCGTTATGTGAACTCGAGACAGGGACGCAGACGGAGAGCTGCTATTGGTTGGGCCTATGACGTCACGTTAGTAACCCTAGTTTTGTCGATAATTTCAAGCAGCTTGCTTTCAAGTTGGCGGACTACATGAGCTAGAAACACGCCACTGCCAGGTATTTTTGTTATTGAAAAATTATAATATATGCCATGATAAGCATTTAATACGTTTACACACTATCGTACAGACGCCAGAGCAAACAGAATAAAATTGGAATTATTAGCGTTTTTTATTTCCCTGCATGTTTGTCCCGAAACTTGTTATTGAAGTGAATTGTTAACCTTGATTTGATCAGCAACTTCCACGATTATAGGAAAGTTTCGTAGCAAAACCCACGCAATCCACAATTCGGTTGAGGAAGGTCATAACAAAGAAAGTCCTATTTCATAAGTATTGATTCTGGTAATTCTAAACAATAAAAACACCACTGCGGTTTTTGGCATCTCCACTAAATTTTCAAACGAATGTTAGTTGAGTGTTCATATTCAAAGGCATTTCTTATTACTTCACAGTCAATAATATCAAGAATGACAGTTTGATTTAATCTTGGATAAACTCCATAATAACATACAGATGTGCATCATGAATTTTTGTGGATTTAGAATGCACTTCATCGTTCTTCAGGCATGATTATTAGACCAAAGGTTCTTAATCTACTCTTCATCGCACGTATTCATCATGAGCAAGAAATAGCTCATTTTACTTCCAGGGTTTTCGCTCATACGTATCATATCATGATACCACAGTACATCCACGTGTAGAGCTTTGTGAGTTCCGATGTTTCATATTGGTCATACTTCATGCTTTTACCTCATAAGAAGATTCTCGAACCACTTGTTATCGACTGTGTTTAGATTAACTTTTAAGTGGTTGTTTCTGTTTAATTTTTTTTATTCGTTAGAGATAGATTTGCTTATCATTATTCAATTTCTTTTATTTTATTGTATTGGAAACTAACTATGAAAAATTGATAGTGCTTTTTGTGTTGTGGTGAAAACATATCAAAAACCAACCTAGAATAAACCCATGAAAAATGATTTTATAGTCACTTAAGCATTAGTATCATGATATACTAATGAGAATTTCCATTTAATGTGATTTATTCTATTATTTTCATTGGAAGCTTTACATGTGCCTTGTTTTAATTAAATTGATATGTTAATCTGTGTAAGCATGTATTAATTTTGTCTTTATATGTAGTTCATAGATCTAATTAATAGAATTAAAAATGCTGTACACGAAATCTGTTGATATTTTGTTGGATTCTTCGAATTCAGATGTACTATTTAGTTCTCCAATAAAAACTTGATGAACAAACTAAATTTTAGAGTTCTAACTAATCATTAGAGGTATTAAGAAAGAATACTTAAGTTTTAAAGTTCCAAAATTAATAAACATTAAATGGGACATTACATTGGAATAGAACTCCCATTTTTATTGATTCTTACAATACTTTTTTTTACTTATATGAGTAGACCAATCGAACAGGTATTTGATATTAAGAGAAAAAAAAAACTTTTGGGTGTTTCATTCCCACCAGCCAGTAATGGAATGTAGGGCGGAAGGCCATTTTCAGCCTGCTTTCAGGAATCGTGGGAATGGGTGGGCGGTGGTTCGGGTGAGAAAGTTGAGACGGACGAAATGAAGACAGAAGAGAATGAAAGATTATCTGTGGAATATTACTCCTCAGCATTTGCTTAAGTGATCCAAGGAAACATAGAAAAACATGGACCAAGGCAGACGGATCCGGAATCGAACCGGCGTTGTCCGGAATGCTAAGCAATGGTCTAAACCTCTAGACCATGCCGCTCGGTTTGTTAAGAGAACAGTTACATACATCTGTGTATCTATGAGTACATATAGTATTCTTCAATACTTCATGCTAAAATAGCAAAAAGATCGTGAACAAAAAGATAGTGACTTATTTCGATTGACCTACATGAAGTCCCTTTTTTGTCTTCAAACTACAACGGTTCTTTTTTACAATTTGACCTCAAAGCCCTAAAGTAATATCTAACATAGTGCAGGAAGGCGGAAGCGATGAACAATGGCCTATAAACAATCGTCTTCTTTTAGAATTCGACAACAACTTTAACTTTTAATTTATAACTTAAACTGCCTGCTTAACTTTGATCGATTAAGAGCAAAGCTGAAAGGTAAGGCGGAAGGCCCTCTTCAGTCTCCTTTCAGAATTCGTGGGAACAAGCGGGTGACGCTTCGGAGAAGGAAGATGACACAGAAAAAAGGAAAATTGAAAATAAATGAAAGAAAATGTGTGGAATATTATTGCTGTAAACGTCATGAATTAATTCGAACAAGAGTACAAAAAAAGAACACTTTGTACACTAACATTTCCGTTCTGAAAAATCATTCAATGTGGAATTGCCTATTACTATTAATAAATCTGTAATATACACCTCGAATTAAACCGAGTGTGGGCTCTGAACTCGTTTAAAATCAAAGGAAAAATACACTTCAGTTAATTATGACAGTTCCTTGCGTAAATCAAATATCAATAGCATCTACTTCTTTATTACGAAAAGCCGACATACGTGCAAGAACATTGTAAGTCTCAAGCCAAGAACCGAAAACTACTAGATAACGGGCATCATATCTCAAGAGCTTTGAGTCAACGATGCGTCCTGAGAGTCCTGATTCCCGACGACGCTAGTCCAGTTGAAGATGAAGTTTTACGCAGCACAGGAGCATGAGCATCACGCACCCCATAGAACGTGGCACAGTGTCCTTTATTATATTGTTGTTATAGTGCTGTTTTGGTGTGTTTTCGAACTCAGAAAGACGTACTTTCGGGAGAATTCTGTTTCCAGTCGAGTTAAAGTTGAGGATAGTGATGACGATGTCACAATCGGTGAAGTAAACATATCGTCCTGGACCAATAATTTCCAGACGAAGAGTAAATCCAATGCCAGGCAAAGGATCCATGTTCCCAAGTTCATGCTAGATTTGTATGAACAGTACAAAAACGATTATGGAAGAAACTGTACAAGACCTGATGTTGTACGAAGTGTAGTACCAAAACAAGGAGGTACAAATTTTCAGTAATGCTTATGTAAAATAAATAAAAGTAAAACTAAAATACTGGTATGCAGGGGAAGGGAAAGTAGGGAAAGAGCGAATATAAAGATAGGAGACGAAAAATTAGAAGAACTGATTGATTGTAGATACCTATGAAGTCAGATAAGTCAGGATGGAAGGAGTAGTAGGGATATAAAACAGAGTATAGCGCAGGGTCTAAAAAAAAAATAAGTCACTTTTATGCTCGCGAACGGTTAATTCAGAAATTCGAAAAAGGTTGTTAAATGTGTGTTTGGAGCACGGCGTTGTATGGGTGCGAAACATGGACAGTGGGCGCGGCGGTAAAGAAAAGGTTAGAAGCGTTTGAAATGTGGTGTTATAGGCGGATGATGAGCATAACGTGGGTAGAAAAGGTTAGAAATGAAGAGGTATTAGAAAGAATAGGAGAACAGAGGATCCTATGGAAGTCAATAAAAAATAGGCGAGATAGGGTGGTAGGACACCTTCTCAGGCATGAAGGTCTAGTCAGAGACATATTAGAAGCAGAAACAGGAGTTAGGAGGGGTAGAGATAGACCTAGATTAGATTACTGTTCGCAAATAGTTAAGGATGTGGGCTGTTCTAGTTTTAGGGAAATGAGAAGTTTCGCTCAGGGTAGGAAAGAGTGGAGGTACGTGTCCAACCGGTCTTAGGACTGACGACCTTATGATGATGATGATTTTAATCGAAAATTAATGATAACATATGCAGAATATGGAATCCTTACGATTACTATTAATTGCAGTGAAGTTTTTGTGATTCATTTTTTGGTAATTTTCGTAGTGACTGGGACTATAATTTGGTCAACCATTTTTGAAAAATAGTTTAAAATGATAAAATGTTAACTTCTTTACAATGTCAACTCCACTAGGCGGATTATTGCAGGTTACGGTAACAAGGAGCCACAACACGAATTTATTTGACATAAAAATTAAATTATGAAATAATTTCAATAACATCCTCTTTTTCTCCAAGCTGGTTTTAAATTACTTAGGCCTAGGGAATTTCCCCCAGGTCTGACAACGCGGGTCAAAAATCGAATGTGTTAGTGGGTATCTCTCTCCCTCATGCTTGCTACTTGCAAAAATTCGATTGGTCTGCCATTTGATGAATATACACAATGGAATTCATTATAAAAAACTTCAAAAGCTAAGCTCTTAGTAACAACAAACAGTACTAAAATTGCTCTTTTGAAATATTGTGGGCATATAGCACTTTCGGGTGTCCCACATGAGGCCACACAACTTTTTATTATTAAAAAAGTATTAATCGACATCTTTTAACCAATATAAAATAAGTATATATACAATATATAAAATATTGTGGAATATGTCTTTCGTAAATACTTGGAATATATTTTCTCATCACTTTTCCGAGAAGTTAGACGTATTTTGAGATATGAACGTGTCAAATGTGTAAATTTTGGTGGGTACTTCTTTGAAATAAATGCACTGATACGATAAATTTAGTTCAATATAACTGTACAAATTCAAAATTTGAAAATAAATAAACATGATGAGTGAAAAGAAAAAAAATATTGGCTTTATTAAGTAAAAATATATTTTTTTAAACTAACATTTACTTAATATTTATTTATATGAAAAAATGACTAATGGTTGGTATGTGTACGAATTTTCCTATACCACGCCGT
>NW_020442428.1:970011-976145 GCF_000699045.2 Agrilus planipennis
TAGTTCAATATAACTGTACAAATTCAAAATTTGAAAATAAATAAACATGATGAGTGAAAAGAAAAAAAATATTGGCTTTATTAAGTAAAAATATATTTTTTTAAACTAACATTTACTTAATATTTATTTATATGAAAAAATGACTAATGGTTGGTATGTGTACGAATTTTCCTATACCACGCCGTATTCTTCAAGGGATGTTGCCGTCTTTTGATGATTAAATGTAATAGAATATCCCTATGTTCGGCTCTCAGCTCGCTACTAGGTATCCATTAATAGAATTCATTGTTTTTCAGGTTCATCTTTTCTGGAACCAACCGTTGAAGACATAATCGAAAACCATATGCTAGCTTTTGATATACCTGCTCCCAATAAAGATGAAGAGCTCTTGAGTGCCGAACTAAAAATATTAACTCTTGTTCAAACACCAAAGACAATAATAGGTGAACTTTTGTTGCTCTCTGCGCAATTTCTTTTCATTTATATTCATCCGATCCGATTCAAAACAAAGATTTTGTACCCTATAGATAATAATTCTCATTAATTAATTAATAAAAAACCAAAACTTTATCACATAAATACATATTTGTCTGCCTCTAAATCTATTCCGGCCATAATGAACCAATTAGATCTAACATGAACTTACAGGGTACAAAAGTGGAGCCCTTATAAGGATATAGTTTCGTCATCAAAAAAAAAAAAAATACAACGTGTAATTATACAACACGCTGCTGAAGTGAAACTTCTTCAAACACACAAACATACCGGGATAAGGGTTAAGGAATTGGTTTAATGATATTTTTTGTACACTATGATTCGCACAGGTGCAATGCTGATAGTAATTATACTATAGAATGTCTTTATATACAACAATCACAGCTTTTTTGTCATTAGACAATACAAATCGGCCGGTATCGCCGCAACCGCTATGTCCCTGCATTTTAAGTCTGTAATATCTTCGAAAATATTCATTTAAATTAAATGCTGTAAAGGGCCATATTGATCTATATTAAATGCACAATGTATTTAAAAGTATTTAATTGGATAAGGATTAATGCTGTTTTGCTTAAAATCGCTTCGTAAATAAGCCATTAATTCTCGTAAAAAGTAAAGGGTAAAAAATGGTTATTGTGGGTTATTTCTAAGAGATAGACATATACCATCCCGGACTTTTTTGTAGACCTTTTTAAGGTGTACAATACTGTAGTATATTATTTTGATCTGTCTCGTAGGGTTCAGCCAGCGTTTGCAATGTAAGCGCAAAAAATGTGTTTATTTACATCACATTACAAACCTCTAAAATTATTATTTGCCTACTATATTATGCACGTATTATACCTATAAACCTTCCTCTTGAATTACTCTATCTATTAAAAAAAAACGCATTAAAGTCCGTTGCGTAGTTTTAAAGATCTAAGCATACATAGGGACAGACAGCGGGGGAAATGCGTTGCATGATTTCGTTACATAGCGACTCGCATGAAACGAACTTACCCTACCGTGCGTAAAGAAGTTTCACTTCAAAAAAACCTACTATATTTTTAGATCTATCTCAGATCTACACATTTTCTTTCAATTTTTGTAGCGTCAATTCAATGTATTAGCGAATTAATTTTACTCATTACATATAACCTCAAATTAATTAATGTAACTTGGTAGTAGAGTACTAGTGCGTAAAACCAGGTGCCCGGGTTCGATTCCCGGCTAGGGAGTGACTGCAACAACAATTTTTCTTCATTAATTTGAGACTATCTGTAGTGGGTAAAATTAGTTCACTAATACATTTAATTAACGCCACAAAAATTAAAAGTATCTTATGCCTAATTTGTTTAATTTCATAGGAGTTGAAAGGATAATAACACTTCTAGTGTTTAACGAAACAGTCAACGAATTTCAACCGTTAGACAATCGACATTTATTTCATTTTGAGAACACTTGGATTTCATTCAACGTTACGACACCGGTAATGAAGCTTCTTCAAAACGTCACTTTTTCCAATAATATTCTGAAAGTTATTTTACGTGTACGTTCAGTGTTCTCCATGTATCATGGAGCCTCTGAGAGTGAATTTCGTCTATCGTTGATGCCTAACAATAACAACGAAAATATAGAACATGAATATCCTGTTCTCTTATTGTCGTACATGTCCCGTAAGGATCGCAATGTTCAATGGAATGAAGAGAAGAGGAATTACGGCTCTTATAAACGATCTAAAAGGGACTCCGATGATGATTATGAAGACGGGACCAACAGATTATTGGACACAGGTCAAAACCCAAATGGGAAAAGTCACGTTAAAAGAATGAAGAGACTAAAAAATTCTTGTAAAAAGAAATCACTCTACGTGAATTTTGCCGATATTGGATATAATTCCTGGATTATACAGCCAAGTGGATACGAAGTAAGTTAACATATCTTATTATGAGTCAATTTAGGAAGGCGATGCTGAAAATTAAACTGGTGGACTGAAAGATATTTATATTATACGTTCCATTTCTTCCCCTTAATGTTAAATGGAAATAATTAGACTTGATTACGGTCGAAAAAAGAATGATTATACGTTTCACCTCTGGTTTGAGACTTTTTCAGGGTGAGTTTGTTTTTAGTAAGAAAATGTTGACTGCAAAACGGCATGAGTACACGATAAAATAATAAATATTTATTATAAATGGTTAAAATGCGTAAAAATAAACGAATAAATAAATAAATAGTTAAACAATTCTAAAGATCACGCGGTATTCTGAGACAGAACAGGACACAAAATTAAAAGTGTTTAAGGAGCGAGTTATTTTTGTTTAAAGTAAAAATCCGTTTTTAAAAACAGAAAAACTTTATTTAAACAAAAGTTGAAAATTGACTCACAAATGAGATGTCGCAAAGACCAATACACTTGTATAAGTGAGTGAAATAATTCTTGACAGGAGTATTTATAATATCATGTCTTGCTGACATAATCAAGATGCAACGCAGTGCATAAGTTGTACAATAGCTTCTTTATATTAAAAATAAGACATAGTACATAACTAGCGTATTTATTATAGGGCTAGCAGGTGCAGTACACTAAGGCCCCAAGCGTTCAAAGGGCCCTCACCCCAACAAAAATGATGGTTGAACAGATTAACTTTTTTGTACACTTTATGCCATCTTGTTTTTGTTCCTATTTGTTGTATTGGTTACCGTTCTATTGTATTGTGGTTTAGGTGCTATTTACTCCTTTGCACAATAAAAGGGATTGTAATCGATACCATGGACTAATTTTTTTGTTTAATTGGGACCTCTTGATTATCCAGCTACGCCAATGTGTTTATTTTTGGGGACTTATGTGATGTATGACGCTGGTTTGTAACTACTTGTGACTTAAAAAAGCCCATCTTGATGAAGAACCAACCAGAGGCGAAACGTCGGAGTAGATTTCATTTCAAATAAATCTTTTTTGCCCCTAATCAGCTCTGATTATGTCCATGAAATAAATTTATTCTCCTATATGCCGTTCTTTAATTGTAGTCTATTTTATTGGCACCCATCTTTGTTATTATGCGTTTATTAACAACGTATCCTTATCTTCTAATTATTCTAATATTATAATTTTACAATTTTTGTTACGTAATGTTTGTAGGTTCATAATGCTAATTAGCTTATATGTCCTTTTTATTTATTTTTTTCTTATCAGTTTAGATTAAAAAAATGACAAGGACAAACAAGATAAAAAATACATTGTAAATATTCATTCGATAACAGAAACATCAACATAACATGTTCAAAATGTAAAAATTAGATTAGAACAATTACAAATACTAATTTTACAAAAAGTACTAAATAGAGTCCAGGTATGCACCAATACAACTATTCAAAATTTATGAATTTCCAAAAAATAATACCTAACATAAATGTAGCTACAGAAGACATGATACCATTTTAAAGTTTAACAATACATCGCGAGTGCTATGAAACTTAATAAATTAATTATTACACATTAATATATAAAATATTTCAGTGCGCATTAGTTTAAGCAATTCATTAATTGATTACCAATTTTTCAACAAAATGAAGAAATTTAAAATAATATCAGTGAACGTATCTTACCTCTAATCCCTAATGATTAACATGAAGCAGTTTCAATTGATATTTATCCCTTATTGACGGGCCACAAAAACTATGTTCATTCATTACGGTTCCAGGGTCAGCCAGGAATTTCTCAAAATTTCAGTTGGTTTGCCTATTTGTCTGAAAATTACTATAAAAATATAATTTGATGATCCAAAAACAGATTTGATGACATTTTTGGAAAATTAATTTTGTGACCTAACGCCCATCTCAAATAGTGAAATTTACTATAGTTATTGACTATTATTTTGGAAGAAATATTTAATTGACTATGAGCGGCATGGTCTAATCGTTAGGCCATGGTTTCACACTCGGGACGACTGCGGTTTAATTTCGAATCCGCTTGCTCTAGTTATGGCTTTCTTGGATCATTTAGGCAAATACAGAAGCAATAATATACTGTAGATAATCTTTCACAATTTTTCTGTTTTTATTTCATTCGTCTCTAACTACGCCTAGCCCATTTCCACGATTCCAGGAAAAGGCTGAAGAGGAATTTGCACCTTACTCTCCACTTTTTACACTACACAGCACATGGGGCAGAGGAACAGCTCGTCCACTACCATTACCTAACGGTACTAAAATCTGTCAAAGTATAAGTTTATTAATTTGTGGATTCT
This sequence comes from Agrilus planipennis, assembly GCF_000699045.2. Taxonomy (NCBI): domain Eukaryota; kingdom Metazoa; phylum Arthropoda; class Insecta; order Coleoptera; family Buprestidae; genus Agrilus; species Agrilus planipennis. The sequence continues at coordinate 974,736 of NW_020442428.1, forward strand.
TTTGACACCAAGCAGTCATCTGTGCTGATACGAGACGAATTGTTTGAAAAAAACTAGATCCACGGAGTTATCTGTAAGTTTGTGCTAATTCAGCAAGTATAAACTTTATGTGAACATTTATTCACAAAGCGGTTTGGTCTCTGACTTCGATTTCGGTTCTGATTCCGGCATCGGTTACGGTTAACCCAATCCCGATTAGGAACTTATATAGGAACTCTAATTAGGCTACATTTAGAAGAAATTAACTTGCAAGTGACTGGGTGGTACACGTCTAAATCTCTTTTCTGGCGCAGATTGAGTTAATTATTAGTTGGGGGAGAGATCGTCAAATTTTGGCGTTACGTCTGATTACCGTTTACTTCACTGTTTCTTAATATCAACGTTTCTTATTCCAAGAAAATTTGGTTTAAATTGCGAGGGTGAGATTTAACTGACAAGATCAAAAGAATTAATTGAGAGGGTGACATTCGATAAGCTTCCTTATCGTTTATTCTAGAAGAAATTTCAAAGGAAAATATGTTCGTCACGTAGAGTGGATTACGCCAATCATATGAGGAGGATGAAGAGATGATACTTTCCTAAATTGACTCAAATCAGTAGCAAATACCTATAGAATCAATATTCTACTTATTCTTTGTTTTAAGGCAAATCAGTGTGTTGGTAAATGTTTTTTTCCCATGGCAGAACATCTGTCTCCGTCGAAACATGCCATTATTCAATCCCTTGTACACAGCATCTCGCCACCAAAAGCAGTACGACCATGTTGCACCCCGATCTCCATGAATTCAATTTCACTCATGTATATAGACGAGAAAGGATTTTTAACACTGACTTACGCTTACGAAGACATGGTTGTTGATAAATGCGGTTGCAGATAGTATTACAAATTGAAGTTTGTTATTTTTCAATAATTATAGATATTTTTGTTGTTAACTTATTTATTTTTTAATGTTTAGAAAATGTTTGTAATAAACCTTTTACTAACCTTCTTACAATTATTATCTCCTCATGTTTGATAGAAATTAATATTTCAATAAACATGAAAATACACTCTTAATCTTTATTATTTAAAGGGTGATCTATCTATTTAATTATCTAGTAATTATAATTTGAAAATTATGACCTCACAGCGCCTTTTTATTAGAGATTTGTTGATATCAGTTAGAAGTTTAATGAATATTTAATTTTTAGTTCATATAAATATAATAAATTTCTAAAATTTGAAATTAACTATCTTGCAAACAATATTTCTTTAGGAAGAGTTATAGAACAAAAAGATTTAGGTATGGTTTTTCAAGAGAATTTTGAATTCGATATTCAATTGCAAAATACGGTTAACAAGGCCTTTAAAATCCTAGGTTTTTTAATTAGATCAGCCAGTAAATTTAAGTTTGACACTATTATTTATAT
>NW_020442428.1:976961-992196 GCF_000699045.2 Agrilus planipennis
CAGTATTTTAGTTTTACTTTTATTTATTTTCATACAGTACTGATCTGTCAGTACCGCTTCCATTTTATTTAAAGCTATCTCTAGGTCCTCCTTGCTAGATGCTAATACTGCTATATCATCTGCAAATCTAAGCATACTAATCTTTTGCCCTTGCACGTCTATCCCTACAGTTGTACTGTCTTTAATGATGTTGATGGCGTCTTCGATGTATAGATTAAAAAGTAGCGGTGGCAGTGTGCATCCCTGCCTGATAAACGAGTGGAATATATTTTTTTTTATTTCTTATAGTCAGTGATCAAGTGGACATTTTGATAGAAAATGCAATAAATGTAACATTCGACATCTTTGTAATGAAACTGATGTTTTACTGTCAGTTTTTTAACTACAACGCTAATATTTTTTATTGGTTGGTTGGCTTTGGTAAACAATTTCGTTTCTATAGTGCCAATGATTTTCATGTAATTAGTAACGGGGCGTTTATTATCGCCCAAAGTAGTCCAAATTTATTTCCGTTTATTTTTCCAAATCTTTGAATCCTTGCCGTAATTATGGATTCGAGAAACGGTAAGACAACAAGGGAAGAACGAAGGGAAAGTGAAAGAGTTGTTTCGGATCCGCCGAGCAGACCCAGTCTGACCAAACGCGAAGAAACTCCTTACAGCCAGTGCAGGACATCTCTGCACGACAGCAATTCGTCAATCGAGCAAAGGAAGCAGACGTTGTGGAGACGTCACAGTGGACTTTCACTTAAGAGGTGCAGTAAACATTCCTTAAAGAAGAAATATTCGGGACTCCAGGATGAAGGCAACACGCCAGCATCGAATGACAACAGCAAGAAATCAGCAGACAGCAAACAGTCTTCCAAGGAAGTAACCCCCGGTATTTTATCCAGAAATCCGTTCATCAACTTCTTACGAGAATATCGTAGAAAGAACAAGGAGAAACTGGCAAAACTGTCACAAATAGAAATCGTACGCACTTGTGCCCAAGAGTGGCGCAAACTCACCCCTAAGGAGAAGTCAGTTTACGTAGAACAAGCTGCTAGAGCTCCACGATCCCGAAGAAGACGTTCCAGAAGGCGTAGAAGTAGAAGCAGAAGCAGGAGCCATTCTCCCAATTTTAGTCCTCAAAGCCTTCGCAGAGGTCGCAGCAGGAGCCGAAGCAGAAGAAGGAGGAAGGGAAGCAAAAGGAGGAGATCAGGTAAAAGGAGGAAGGGGAGACGTTCAAGGCGTCGTTTTACTTTTTAGGGATATATTAAAAATTACTAGTGGCGTTCTTTACAATGTCGGGTAACAAGTGAGAAAATTTTACAGTGTTTTATCTTCTACTGATTTGTATTATATTAACGAATAAATTGTTTTCGTAATTAGATATTTTTTTTATGAAATGATATAAAATTGGCTTTAATAGCTTTTAATATTTACAGTTGTAGAAATAATTCATTTGTTAAATGTTATGTCAAAACAATTCCGTTATCAACGTCATGATCTTTGCCTAAAACGAATTTTACTATTGGTAGTTTCTTAATACACTTTGGAAATGAGGGTAGGTATATAATTCATTATTACTGAGAACATACATACACTAAGTAATGAGAATTTTAATATTAGTCCAGCAAGGAGATTACATAAACTGCTTGCACATTAAATGATATTGTTGTGGATAATTTAAAAAAAAAACTGATTGTAGGGGGTGACGACATGTAACTCACGCAAATTCACTTCATCAATTTAATTTAATTTGGACCTACGGCCAATTTGCACACAATAAATTGTAATTTTACTTTTTTTTTACTAGTCTGAGTCTTCATTTTTAAATATGATACTTAGAGAACTATTTCAAAACCTTTTTAAGCAGCTAGACCAATTATAAGGGCAAAATATCCCCCAGATCCAATTTAAATATCGGCAAAGAAATGAGTCATTTCTATGTTCAGCAAACATTTTGCCTTACCTGTGTATTTTCTGTATTCTGTAATCTGTTATTATTGAATTTAAATTCTGAATGTAGACCAGTCTAAATGGTTTTACATAAATAAAAAAAAACACATATTAACGGTGAGTATTGTAAAATATATTTAAAATACAAAAATATCAAATTCAACAACAATCTACATACATGTTATTTTACATTGATTTGTTTATTTGTCATTGTCAGCTGAATGTGGAATTAAAAAATCGATCAGTTAATACTCACTAAAAATTTAATAAAATAATTACCTATTTAACACAAGAATTATGAATTTTGTCTTGATCTTGTAGCGGAAAAGAAAGATAAAAGATGCATGGTATTATTATTATTATGTAGTATTATCATTTTTATTGCTAACTGCCGCTGATAGAATTGCACATTTCATTGTTTTTCTTATTTAACGCATACGTTCTTCCAGGTACAATGCTTTTCCTGTAAGTAACCTTCCTTAGTCTATGCTTGCTTCCAGGAATTCTTTCAATTTTAAATGTGTTATGCCTAAAAGAAATGGAATGATATTTTCATAGAAAAAAATCTCCTTTTAATAGAAAAGTACGGAATACCTGACTATAAATTCTGGTTGACTTAATTTCATACATAGTTTGGCTTCAGAGTAAAAATCAATGTCAGTTTCAAGATTCAGTTTTGGTTCGATCGAAACTATGAATTCTGCTTGGGATCTCACAAAATCAGTATCGATAACGCTGAATCCTTCAACGACAATTCCAGCCCTACGAATGAATAAATTTCATATTTTCTTATAAATATCTTTTCTTTTAGACTGAAGTCAATTATCACAAAATACAAAACAGGAAAATAAAGTAATATTAAATAATGGATATTTACGATTTTCGTACTACAGAAGCAGCATTTTTATTCCATAATGATATCGAGATTTTTCCAGAAAGATCGAATGAAACAGCCCCTTTCACGTCCAACTCTGCTATGAAACCTGAACCCAACCTGACGTATTCGCGATGATCTTGAAGTAATGCTAGTGCCTAAAAAGGTGTAGATTGGGTGTACTGCACATCAAATATGGTGCATTAAAGAAACTACGTAATTCACACCTTAGTATAACCCTCCTTCAGAGTGTAAGTAAATTTCAGTGCAACATTAGGTACTAGAATGGATAAATGTAGAGACACTAGCGAAAATAGCTGTCTATTGTTAATTGCTTTCCGAATTTCAAAATGCCGAATTTTATAGATTGATTTCAAGATATACGTAAGGTTCAGTCTCACTATCGGATGATCGAATATAGGTACCATTATTGGGCCCATGCCTTTGAAGGAGACAGTGGCAGATCTTGGATATTACGGGCCCGATGCCATAAGTTTTTTTTTGGTATAAAATTCGTAAATAAAGCACAATTTTTAATGTTTACCAGAAACGCATAACTGGAATAACAGGTCAAATGCATCTCTGGCTGAACCACGGTTCAATTTTGAAAATTCATTAAAAAGGAGCCGAAATTATGAATTATTTCCTTCAATTTCGCAAAAACACATTTTAATTAACACCCATGTCATATCTTATTATATCTTGTTACGCTTTTATATCATACAAATTTAAATTGGCTTAAACCACTACAATTAACGAAATTTTGGGCATCCCAATTTGAAAATGGTTTAAAAAGGCCCCGAAATTATGAATCACTTCCATTTCGCAAGAACACTTTTTCGTCAAAACCCTTGTCACCTTACAACAACGGCGTTTTTATATCAAATGTCAAATTGTAACTTGAAAATGGACTCATAACAAAAGTAAAGGACAAAACTGAATTTCATTGCATGTGGATGATGAGGATACAGGAACAGACGCTATGGAATCCAATAAGAAATAGACTAGATAGGTCGGTAGGGCACCGTCTCAGCCATGAAGGGCTATTCAGAGACATCAAAATAAGACACAAAGGCTAAGAGGAAATCTATTTGACTATTTTTCCCACTAATTCATGCAGGTTTTTAAGGTAATTATTTTGCAAGTAAATAGATTTAGTAGAATTCTTAGTTGGAAATAAAAAAAATAGTAAATTAAGGGATTAATTCTGCACTTTTAAGACTAATCTTCATAATTACATAATTCTGAAACTGTATTTTTTACTTTTTATATATAATTCTTATAAGAGAATGCATTTCAACTAAAATGGAATTAAAGCAAATAACAATACGCTACTGTTCAATAATCATGTCCATAATGTGGCAAGTTTCTAGGCTTTTCATACGAATTTGGACAAAATTAAGAATCAACACAAGAAATCGAAACTCTACTAAACTTGTAGTTCCTTCATTTTCTTAAAGACCTCATAATAGTTACCTAGTCAATAAATGCATAATGATTGCACCTGTTGTTCCAGATGACATGAACTAAACTACTTTCAATTGCTGAACGAAACGCTCGACAGAATTTCGATTTCAATCTTTCTCTTAATACTGTCTAAATTCCTAGGAAAAGCCTAGAAAATAAACGACCATTTGACTTCTTATTTATTCCGTTTCACAAAAGTTAAATTGAGAAATTACCTGAAAAGCAGGCGTCATTTCCGATGCTGTGCCACTCCACACATGACCTAAAAGTTCACCTTGATCACTGAAAAATACAAATGGACGAATCTGAGTTCCAAGAAGAGTGAGCTCAATACCAGCCGTTGCCGACTCATCCGGATCACTAGGTGGTTCACTGGAAATGAAACTACCAAGACCACCAGAGAAGATACCCAACTAAAAAAAAACATTGGAGGAATAGTATCAACAAGTCGTTTGCAAATAATCTCTGAACTTACACTGCATATATCTTGATGAGATTCATTCTTTTCGAGGACAATGTCGACAGTGCCCCTTTTTACAATGCCACTATCCATTTCTTGAATTGCAACCAAGCTTCCATTAGCTGAAGGGCTTTCCAGAAATCTTCTTACCAATGCTGTCGATAAGCCTTTTGGAGCCAAAATGTGGTAATTATTTAACTGTGCATTAGATTTTATAATATCCGCAACCCTCCGATTGAAGTTCTCATCGGTTTCACCGATCATTTTAATCCTTTGCCATAAATATTGTTTCACTTCGTAACGTTGTTCGTCGTGCAACAAGAACAATAGCAGTTGTTTTAAAGCATCGTCGGAAAGGTGTGACTCAAGCAACACATCGCATGCTATTGTCCTTGCACTTGAATCATGAACCTTGTCTAATTGGAAGAACGTTCTCCATGCGGCTTTCTGAACATCACCGTTCCATGAAGATGGGTTTAGAGTTTTAATGGTTTTCCACGCCAGCGATCCTTCTTTTAAAGTTCCCGTTTTTATGGTTTTCAGAAGGAATGGGATCAATGTGTCTGATTTCAGATTTTTAAGTGCTCTCAAGATAATTAAACGATCATCCGCGTCTTTGGAATGTTCGAAGCCATGAATAAGGATTTCTTCAACTTTGACCATTATCTAGAAAGATGTAGTTATCAGGTGTCCCATGGAATAACGTCTTTTGAACATTAAATACCTTTTTTGATGATTGCGTAATCTCAGGGAATTTTGAGAGCCTGTAAGCCATCGAAGAAATAGTTTGAAGAAGTGTTTCCTTGAGTTTGCGTGGAATATCGCTTTGTTTTAAGTATCTATTAATGAGATCATTTATTATTTCTGGGTTTGGATGTGCAGAGAGTGAAAGAGCCCAGTAATATCTCTCTATAAACTCTTCATGGTCTGGCCTTTCTATTCGTAAACTTTTCATTGCAGCTTCGTGGGAATCTTTAGTTTGTGCAAAGCCTAATATATCGTAGAGTTGATGTCTAAAACAGATTTCACGCAAACGATATTTAAACTATTACTGAACTTTGAATTTCAATATTTGCGACGACACTTACAAAATTGGTTTGTTTTTTCCAGACGTTAAAACTTTAGCAATATCTTCCTTATCACTTATTCTCGCGCTCGTTACCATTTTCATAAAACTTTTTGCCGGGCCAAGTTTTCCCAATAAATCGCCTTTTAAATTTTCTCTACAGTCCTTCAGGGCGTTCGAAAATTTCTTAACTTCGTTCAATTCATTTTCCTTTTCTATAACTAACGATTCTTGAGTGAAAGCAATTCTCTCTTGATTTATAGCTCTTTCTAAAACTTCATCGAAAGTATTTCCTTCTATAACATTCACTGCGCTTTGTTCTTTGAAAAGTAGTGTTTGATGTACTTCGATTTTGTTTCCGGCATTTTCCTTTGCGTTCAAAGACATTACGTGTGCTTCGTCAGAATTGATACGCTTTATTTTGTCACCGCTGGTGTCTATTTCGTAAGTTACTGTGCGGTCAGATTCCACATTTATCCCTAGCAACACATCAGGATTATAAACGTATGGAAGATCAGTCGATGTGCAATCCGTTTTGTACTTTTTCATAATCGTTGGGCCTGTGGATGTGTAAGACACCTTGCAGACACCTGACGAATCAGTTTCATTGCCTTCTTCTGAATCTAAAAGCTGAAACTAGAAAAACAGTAATGTGTTTCAGGCTTTTCTACCAACCTGGATTATTAATACAGTATCAGGGAAAGGTTTCTTTTAAAATATCTTGAATTATCTTTATTTCTTAAAAATCTTTCCAAGTTTGTTTAGTAGAACTTTGACAAAGTTGCAAGAAAAAGTATCTACTCCTTCCAGAGAAATATTAATGTGAAAATTCATTTTCAATTTTCAATCCACTACAAAACCCCGGCGGGAGTGTAACAACAGCAACATCCCTCATGAACTTGAGGTAGTTTGTAGTGGATGGAAAATTGAAAATGAATTTTCACATTAATATTTCTTCCAGTGAAGATTATGCAGTCGAATTCGTATATGTATTGTACCTGCATGAGACTAGCAATACCCTTTTTGAGATTAGCAATTGATAGCTTCTCGTTCTTTGGTAGGAGAATTTTGTTGATTTTGCCCTGGTTCCAATGAACAAAAAATTGCTTATTTTCAATAGAATCCAAGTTCGAACTATGTGGGATGAAACCATCTGGAGATGGAGCTTTTCTCGATTTTATGTACAACTGTGGAGACATCTAGAAAATAGAGAGTATGATTAGATGATTTAGAGCACAGATTCACAAAAACAAGTGACAATGTTTGTATATTTTGTCTGATTTTGTAGATTTTATTCAATTATACATTTTTTTTGCTTGGACATTGGGAAATTCGTTGATTTTGGATAGAAAATGAAACGCAAATGGAAGCGGTAAGGGAAGAAAATTGGCACATATTATGAATAATTTTCAACATTCTAATATTCGACGGTATTTTTAGCCAAAACTTTAGTCTTCTTGCGTAAACCGCTGAAGTCTACTACGAACTGTCGTTGACGTGCATACAAAGGAAAAAAAAAATAAAATTTGTTGTTCTTTTTGGTACTGATTCCTCTATACGAAGACCTTAACATTAACTTAATCGCTTTGTAATGAATTAAGTGAACGTAGAATGTATGTTCGTATATGTGATTCCTCCTAGACACTTAACAACTACCGGAAGTCTGTCACTTAACGGTGAATGTGACGGTTTTAAAAGGAACTGGAACATTAGATAGCAAAGGAAAGTTTTTATCACACAAAACATTTTTAGTATTGACCATTTTCAAGAAATACCATGAATTATTATTTATTTGTTATTTAAAGAGTGTTAATATTACCGATTATCAAGATGAAAACGTGAATTCTAAAAACTCAAAGTCTCCTTCTCCATTACAGACTTACATTATCAATTAAGTTCTGTTTCTTTCTTGAGTTACAGTTCGCATTCTATTTACTTTGATCGTTTATACTTTTATTAAAAAATACAAGATTATGTTATACATATTTTCTCTCAGAGTAAACTACATGTCACAGTTAATTTTAATATCAATTATCTCTAGGTACATGGAGTCGTTAAACAAATAGCTAAAATAAATGCATAGTCAAATAAAAGGTTTCGGAAATCCTAAAGGAAAGTCCTAAATTGAAAATTATGTTAAAAATTAATTGTAGGTACAAGAATAGATTATAGTTGTACAGGGAAATCTTAAATTGAGATAGTTGAAGCTCTGTAAAAATTTCTTTTCGTTTATGCCATCCATTTCTTAAAACCCAAAGGTGGATTTTGGGTCTATTTTAACCCTATCATTTCTAATGAAATTTAATTTAGCCAAGAAAGTTGGACCCTCTAATACAGATAAATAAAGCGACCTTGAAACCACTACTTATGCTTATGATACAGAAAAATATTTTCTTTTTCTATTTCCTGTAAAATATATCAAATCATAGCACATTGAAGACTTTATTTGATCAGTAAAAATTTGTGCTTTGTACGTAATTAAAATTAGACAAAAACTCTTGTACTGCCCATCAAAACTCGATGATCTTTATAAACTAAAGCTAAAATTTTAAGACAAAATCTATAGAAATATTAACTTAAGTAAATATAGATCCTATTTCGTGTACACTGGAGAACTCCCCAAAAATTAACCAGGAATACTACCCACATTTGTATGGTTCAGTAGTTGCTAGTTCGAAGATCTAAATGAAATCGTTCAACTGGATGCATGTGATTGTGGGATATGAAGTAGGTAAGTACCTTCAAATGCCCAAACATTTTGATGGTCCAATTCTACTGACATTTTATTTATTTCATAAACAACATGGTAAATATCTAGATAATGGCTCCCACCCATCGAAAGAGGAGGTCTCCCCCACCACTGTACCAAAAAAGTTCGTGGCGGTCTCACACCCATAAAAAGTTATGGGGGTTGAAAGTTGATTATTTTGTCAATTTTCATACACTATAATTCAAATAAAATTTAATAAAAAAATTATTTAAATTTTTGAATATTGTTTAAGAATGACTATATAACTATTTACATGCCTAGAAATGTATAAAAATTGGCATATTTATTAACTTTGAATCCCCATAACTTTTTATGGGGGTGAGACCGCCACGAACCTTTTATGGTACAGTGGTGGGGGAGATCTCCTTTTTCGATCCCCCATCATCTAGACCTTTACCAACAACGTTTCAAAATCATATTTATTCTTTTTAGTTCAGTATTAAATGATTTTCATTCCATTTTAATAATGACTCTCTTATCTTGTTAAGTGATAAAACATTTTTAATTTCTTACTACTCACTTCAAACCTTAAGAGCCTTTGCTGATCAGAACTACCCCATAAAACCTGCACCAAAACCTCTCCAGCCACCAAAAACCCAACGTCTTTCCCACTTTCATTTTTTTCATTGAGCAACACAACTGTATGCATGTCGTAGGTCCAGGACCCTCCCGGTTCCAGGATGTCGGCCGCGTTTCCCGCACCAGCGGCCGAAGACAAAAGTACAAACCCGTAACATACACCAAAAATCCACGTGAACACTAAATAGTGCGCTGCACACGCCGAATTCAACATAATGAACATTTGTATGTAACTATCTCACACACTAAACTAAAAACAATCCACCAGGCACTTTCCGCATACTTGTAATAATTGAGAACCATAAAAATAAATTCAGTAATCGTAAGTGTGCACGAACTATCAAGTTACATACCGCTGAGCAATCACTAATAGCGTTTCAAGAGTTCATAGTTTATCTTTACACGTTATCTTCGTTGTTGGTTTACTTAGCATAACATTATACAGTGATACAACATGTTGTTGACCAGCCAACTGGTACCCGGTGAAACGGCTTCGAACTTGCTATCTGGCGACCACGAAAATGCCACAGAATGATGACTCCACCAACGTGGAATGAATGCAATGCCATGCCAGTACGAAGAAGTGTGTGGGTCAATCGTCTGTCGGATGAAGACCCCTCTACATTTTTAACGTCGTAATTGACGGTTGTTTACCTTAATTAGGACACATTACACTTGTACAGAGTCTTTGTAATGTTTCTATGCCAATACTAAAACTAAAACTATACTCTGTCTTCGCACGTGTCCGATATATATATGACGATAACAATTAAATGTGATAATGTAATTATTGTCTTGTTGAGTAGTTGATAAATAGTACATAATGTACTTACAATCTCTTAATTATATACATACATATCTAAAAGTAAAAGGCAGAAAGTATATGCAAAACATTGATGTTACTCTATTTGGATTTGGATGAAGCTCTGAGCTCTGATATCGATAAGTCGTTCATACAATTCCAAATTCCAGAATTTATCGACGATAAACTCGAAAAATAAGTTTTAGTTAGTCTTATTACACCCATACCGCTTGCTGTTTTGTAACTTTAAATATATAATATCATTTGCTACTAAATAAATTAAAGAAATGTTATGGTAACCAGAAAGAGATAAAGTAGAACACATCAAAATAGGAATCAGGAAAAGTTAAAAAATATAAATTCGATTTTTTCTGAGAGGAAAGAAGTTTAAAAGAAATGTATATAGAGATTAATCATATTGTTAATCTTAGGTGGAAAATCAGAAAAAGATCTTAATATCTATCAACTGGAAAAAAATGTATAGTTTCTATAAAGATATTTTGAAATTTAGGAGAAATGAGTCCTAAAATCCGAACACAATACGGACTTTATCGAAAATTAGTTTTATCTATTATTACGGTAAATGGTTTGATAACAACGATATCATAAAACATAAATCTTTACTCTCTGGTAAAATAATATTTGGCATGATTTATTGCGTAAAAATAACTAATTTGCGTGAAATTTGTCTGATTTTATGGGCTTTGTTCTGGACGGAGAAGCTTTCAGATGAAATGAAAAATCATAAAACTCAAAATCAGAACAGGTCGCATCAAAATTATATATGGTTATTATTATTGGCCCATTGTGCCTCAATTAACGAAGAAAAAGAGAAAGTTGTGTAAATTGGAATAAAGTACTCTTTAAGTTGTTTTTGGAAGATGTGAAGTAACTGGAAATAGTGCAGAAAGATGGGAAATTTAAATTAAAGGCAAAGATGGTCTAAAAAGGATAAAGATCATCCTGTGCAGAAGAAAATGATCAGAAAAGCGAGCAGGAAATTCATGTGTAAATATCCTAAAACATTATGTTTATATAATAAAGCTATATATTTATCTAGTTATTTTCCATATTTTGCTTTGTTTATTCTAAAACATACAATGTAGATGACTATACTCTTCTTATGTGAAAGTTAACGCCATTAACGATATCTTGTAACAGTAAACCAATTTCTGGATTTTAAGATATATTATTTAAGGGCATGATTGATCTTCTTCGCCCTTCGTATGAACCAGTTTTTCCTACTAAAATTGATACCACAGTTGTAACTTGCAACTGAGTGTTATTCTTCGGAAGTATTACATACAACAGTAGCTGATAACAACTGATAAAAATTAATTTTAATATTACAATTCATCGTTCTACTTCTTCTAAGTCTAAAAAAAGGTTCAAAGAAAGATAATGGTGCTTGGTGTACACTTTATAAACACTTTCTTAGAAGTATTCTTGAGTTGAAGAACGTTTTTCAAAGCCCCTTTAAAATGTGAAAGCAATAATATGATTCTAGAAAACCACCGAGTTGTTTATGAGAGTTCTTATTTCGCAAATGAAGGTTTTAAACCTTTTTAAAAAGGGCTCGACCAACCCTGATCCCATGACAAATACTATTAAGATACCTTAGTTACCTATATGATTTGGCTCAAACTTGTATGTTTTAATGAGGTGTTTTTTTTTGTAACTTATTAAAACTGTCCTATACAAGTTTTGTTTCGATTAGACTCATTACTTCAAAATGATTTCTTTCGTCTCCTATCTTCATATTCTCTCTTTCCCTACTTTTTCTTTCCTTGCATACCAGTATTTTTGTTTGTCAATACCGTTTCCATTTTATTTAAAGCTATCTCTAACTCCTTCTTACTAGATGCTAATACTGCTACATCATCTGCAAATCTAAACATACTAATCTTTTGCCCCTGTATGTTTATCCTTACAGTTGTACTGTCTTTAATGATGTTGATCGCGTCTTCGATGTAGGGATTAAAAAGTAGCGGTGACAGTGTACATCCTTGTCTGACTCCCTTCCTAATATTTACTTCTGTACGTTGCTGCTTCAGCTCTATAACTGCCTGTTGTTCTTTATACAAACTAAGTATCACTCTTCTATCTTTGTAAGTCATCCCTACATTTTTAAGTATATTTAACATCTTGCCCCATTTAACATTATCAAACGCTTTTTCTAAATCTACAAATCTTATGTACGCGCTCTTTCCTTTTTCTATCGTTTTCCCTATTATTACCCATAAAGCTAGAATGGCCTCCCGCGTTCCTCTATTTCTTCTAAACTTAAATTGATCCTCCCCTAATAGTTCTTCCGTCCTTTTTGTACAATTCTAGTTAAGATTTTTGACGCACAAGAAGTTATACTAATTGTTTATAATCTTCTGGGACTTTCCCCGTCTCGTAAATGTGACTACTTAGTTTAAATATACGATCTCTAACCTCTTATCCTGCATGTTTTAGAATTTCCCCCTGTATCCCTTTTATACCTGGTGCCTTATTATTCTTTAAGTTTTTTAATGCTACATCGAACTCTTCTATCATTATGGGATAACCTAGTTCATCTACCTCCACACTATCTTTCTTCTATAACATATCTCCTAACTCATGGCGTGCGTATAGGTTCTTCAAGTATTCTTTCCACATGTCTGCCTTTTCCTCATTTTCTATCAGGATACTCGTTTCTTATATTACTACTACTGTACCCTACTTCTTTAAAATTCCTTTTAATTACATTGTAAGTCTAATCCGTTTTACATATTTCAAACTGTTCTTGTACATCTTTGCTTCTCATATCAATCCATTGTTCCTTAGCTATTCCATACTTCCTAATTATTTCCCTCTTTATCGCCTTATATCTTTTTTGTCCTTTTTCGTCTGTCCTGTTTTTGTATTTCCACCTCTCTTCTATTAATCCTACAATCTCGTTTGTTATCCAGGGTTTCCTACTTTCGTTTTGTTTAAAACTTTCTTTAAGCACGTTTTAATGCAGTTCCATTTTGTCTGTATCCTGTCCCTGTCATTCGTTTCTCCCGCTTCTCTTAGTATTTCGTTTGTCCTTGTGCTTAGCCTATCCTGTGTTTCGCTAACATTTTAGCTTTTCTAAGTCAATACGTCTCCTACGTTCCCAATGTTTTTAGTATTTTCACCTGTACTTAATAGCAATTTGGAAGTAATGTTTGCTTGTGTCGAGGATACGCGTACCATATATATATAATGAGAACCAAACACAAGGATATTCTATTACATACAATCATTAAAGGGTGGCATCATCTTTAAAAGTATACGACGAAGTATAGGGAAGTTTGTACTCCTTCAGCCGTCATTTCATGTAAATGATAAAGATCTGTGCGTTCTACGTATGTATAAAAATAATATAAATGCACTAATATGATCATAATTTGTGAGTGATATGAAATGAAAGGTATAAGATGAATTTTTAATTTGAACCTCCCCCCCTTTATCATCATAAGTAGGTAGTAATATTTTGAAAATATTTTGAAAATTAAAAACAATGATTATCGTGTTATTCTTTTTGTAGTGATTTCAAATGTATTACTAGAATTTTCATAAACCTAGTAATATACAAGGGATGCTCGAAATATATATATTTTTTTACATAAACCATTATTTTCAATTTCCAAAATATTATTACTTATGAAGATAAAGAGGAGATCAAATTAGAAAAAAAAAATGTGCTCAAAAAATCAGAAATATCCAAAAAGCAGTCCATCACCTGACTAAAACTTCTTGAATAGTTTAAGTAAAATCATTGTACGATGATTCTAAGAAATTAGGAAATCACTAAATAACAACTAATTCTGAAGCAACAAATACGATATTTTTTACACATTTGGTATATGTATTGCCAGTATTTGATTAAGACTTTTAATTATTAATTTATGTGCAAAAGCTTCACGTGTTCTACAATTCTTAAATTCTAGATATATATGCATGATATTTTAACTGTAAATGCTAAATGCCCAAAATAATTTATTCACTTAATTTTGTTAGTTAAAGAGCCAGTCAATAACCCATGATTAATTATTACACGGATTTTTAAATTTTATTTAATACATAGGTATGTTTAATTTCACACCTAAATCGTTATACTGTTATGTGTTTAAAAAAGATTGTTAATTTGTAAGAAAGAAGGTGTTTAAAATGAAGTCTATAAAGTAGCAAGTATGTGCTAACAACGAAGTGAAAATAAATAGAAAATTAGAACCGTTTTTTGTTAAGTACAAATGGGTTATAGAAAAACTGAAAATTTCTCCATGAAATCACCATATTTATTTCCATACGTGGAATGAATGCTTTTCTTGTTTCGACAGAAACAATTTCGATATCTTTAAAATTATTAATATAATCGAAATTAAGGTGGTACTAGTACTACTACTACATTGGATTCAATGGGTTCAAAAAAATTTAGAAAATTTAGTTTTACGTGGTCGATTTCACTCCTTAATTACTCAATCGATCATCATGAAATTGTTTAGACACATTAACAAGGGTACAAAAAAAGGACATAGGGTACCTTTTATCCAGAAAAAATACTGTTCCTGACAGACAGAAAAATGAGTTTAATGTGGTCATCAATGATCTATGACACCTATTTAGAACATCAACGGAGTTGTAGGTAAAATCTAGTATAAAATAAATTGTCAGTTGAACGAGAAAATAAAGTAGCATTTTTGATCATTTTTGACTTAATTTTAATCATTAATAAATATATTTTAAAAACCGAAATGAGAACATTCTTGAAAGCCAAAGAAGGTCAATAGAACTTCAGTCAACCGCATTATGCACTTGTTTATATGCCTACAAATCCATTTACTTCCGTTAGATCCTATACAGTTAAAATATTTTTCAGTTCCTGTATATTAACATAAAATTTGCAAAGTATATATGTGAGCATAGAGTGGAACATTCGAAACTCTTGCAGTACCTACATTAAATACACATTTACATACAAGTTTATTTAAAGTAAATGTACCTATGACTTTGATCCCTTGTGAAAATATTTTATAATTAATACAAAGTAGTTTCGATTTATCTATTATAAGAGTTTATTTTACATTAATTTATAAATTCGTATATAAAATACTTTAAGAATACATAAAAAATCTTTTTTATTAAAATTATAGCGAAAAATACTTTTGGATGGCACCGCTCTGTTTACGTATACATACATATAATATTATATATAAAAGAAATTATGAATGCTGTAAGCACAGGGCAAAGTAATATTACGTAAATGAAAGTTAGTATCAGCAATTT
>NW_020442428.1:995782-1014539 GCF_000699045.2 Agrilus planipennis
TGTCAGCACAGGGCAAAGTAGTATTACGTAGTTAGTATCAGCAATTTCTTATGCTGAAGTGTACGATGTGTTGCATACCTATTTACAAACAATTCCTTTAAATTTAAATCATTGATTAATATACATCTATTAAAAAAACATAATGGCCGACATCAGTGACAATGCAACAACAATTGAAAAAGAATGATGGCCGACAACAGTAACAATTAGAAAAGAATGATGGCCGACACTACGTCATAGTATTGTTCACAAAAGTGAATTTTGACCACTCGAAGCAATGGTGCTAACAGTTTCGAGCTCACAGTGATTGATAGGGTAGAAGAACTAGTAAGAGTAACAGTTTTTTTTAATATTAGATATATTGTAGGTATACATATATCGAACCTGAAACTGTGATATTATAACTGTAAATGCAAGTTTTGATTTTACTTCTAAAATTGTTGGGTCATTCACATTGAACCTCTTACTCAAGGTCAGTTAAACTATTCTGTTACATTACTTTACAATGGTAATGGTCAAAGAAAAATACAGGATGTTTTGGGGACAGGTACCATGTTTCCTGTTAAGGAACCATTATAATTTACTAATAATTACACAATTTACTTATAAGTATACTTCTTTATTTCATTATTAGTAAGGTAAAGGCTGAAGATACCCTTAGATTAATAAGTAATCAACACAAATGAAAATATTTATTCACTGTAGAATAAACTGATAAGAAAGAAATAAATTTTATTAATATTCTCGTGGTGCGGCTAAATCAAAATTGATATAAATGCTCAGAGTCCGAATGAAAACATAAATGAACATAAAGAAGAAAAAGAAGAATTTGGGGTTTTATCATCATAAGTAGGTAGTAATATTTTGAAAATATTTTGAAAATTAAAAACAATGATTATCGTGTTATTCTTTTTGTAGTGATTTCAAATGTATTACTAGAATTTTCATAAACCTAGTAATATACAAGGGATGCTCGAAATATATATATTTTTTTACATAAACGTCATAACCTGTAACGGATAATTTACAGGTTGTAAGAAGCAATATCACGCAACGAATTGAAACCCTTCTGTTTGAAAACAAATGGGACGAATGTTTGTTGCCTTAAGAGAAGTAGAACTGAGGGCTATTCCCGAACTAAAATGTCAACTAACTAAACATNTAACATTGCTTTTGAGGTTATAATTTATAACATCCTTTAATGTTTAGAATCATTTAAAATTCCAAATGATCCGCGGAGGCAGTTACAATTTCCTGATAATGAAATTGTCACAGTTCCAGCCCTATCTGAAAGATGTGCGACCCAAAATCTAGATAACTCGTTTGAAACTGATTTTGCACCTCTTCCCAGTTCTCAGACAAATACAGAAGAAGAGGCCAATGGCAGTTTTAGTGATACCATTATTACTACTGATGAAAATAATCGTAGTGAATTGGTGAATACAAAGAAGCGTAGTGCTGATAACTTAAATGATTATTATATGCCAGAAGATGATAATAACCAATTGTTAAAACGTCACAAAGCTGATGCAGATTTTGAGAATAGTATTCTAATTAATCAGATCTTGCAAATGCGCCAGCAAGCTAAAGAAAAATTAAATCCAGTCCCAGTGCATAGTGCAAGAAATATAAAGTCGAGAGTTAGTTTTGACGAAAATAACATATCATACAGACTTCCAAAATATCCCTTTATTACTTTAACAAGAATAGATGGTGAAAAAGTTTATGTACGTTGCCATTCTGAGGAGTATGAGAAAGAGGAGTTGAAAAGAATTGCAAGTCAAGAAAGCCATTACCGATTATTAGGAGATTCTTCAAAAGAATTGTGGAAGGAAGCCAATGAGATTGTAAGCTTATTGATGAAATGTTTTCACTAGATGTATAAAAAGAATATTTAATTTGTAGATAAATAAAATGGTCGACAATGAGTTAAATAATGGTGTTCCTGATGTTTCTGAAGAAAATAATTCTAGCGGTTTTAAGATATCAGAAGAAAATAACAATAGTCAGTTATGGGTGGATATGTATAAACCAAAGAGCTATTTTCAACTCCTAAGTGATGAAAGTACCAACAGATCCTTGCTGAAGTGGTTAAAAATGTGGGATAAGGTCGTTTTTAATCGCAATGTTATTCAAAAAGTGAAACAGAACGAGATGAAAATGAAATCCAAATTTCAGAAGCAAGACATTGAAATGAAATTTGACGACCTTGGTAGACCTGAACGGAAAGTTGCCTTGCTATGTGGGGCACCTGGATTGGGTATGCGACTTTAAACTACTTATAAATTAAAATGGTCAGAAAAAGTGTTGCACTATAAAAGCAATTTAACTAGTTTAGTATTTTTTAATTTTATAGCTGACTTTAAATTTAATATTGTATTGAAATGAATTGTTTAGGGTGAGGGATTTCTTGTCTAAAGTTCACATTGGTTTTTTCTTTACAGGAAAAACAACATTAGCACATATTGTTGCAAGGCAAGCAGGTTACAACGTTGTTGAAGTGAATGCTTCAGACGATCGTAGTACAGAAGCATTCAAAACAATCCTAAAAAATGCCACCCAAATGCGGTCTTTTATAGATCGTGAAAATCGCCCAAACTGCCTTATATTCGACGAAATCGATGGTGCTCCTCAATCATCAATCGATTATCTGGTAAAATTCGTCACCGACTCGGCAACCACCAAGTCGACGAAGGGCACCACTAAGAAACGAAACGTCCTTAAACGTCCCATCATTTGTATTTGCAACGATGTCTACGTTCCTGCATTAAAACCTTTGAGACAAATTGCATTTGTGGTCAATTTTCCTCAAACGTCAACTTCTCGATTGGCAGAAAGATTGTGTGAAATAGCCAGACACCAAGGCATCAAAACGGATATGGGTGCTCTTCTGGCACTTGGAGAAAAATCTAACAACGACATCAGATCGTGCATTTCAATTTTACATTTCTTCAAGTCGCTAAGCAAAAAGATATCGTTATCGGACGTATATAAGACAAATATAGGGCAGAAAGACATGCAAAAAGGTCTGTTTGCCGTTTGGAATGATATTTTTCAAATAGAACGTAACAAGCAAAGTGCTGTTTATTCTAGTGATTGTAACGCGCGTGAACTGCATGACAGTTTCAGTTTAAAAAATCGAATGAAAAAGATTTTAAATGATGTTAGTTCGTTTGGTGATTATGAACGATTGGCCCAAGGTGTTTTCGAAAATTTCACGAACCTGACGGTCAAAGATTCGATGTTAACGCAAACGTGTGAGGCTCTGGAGTGGTTTTCATTATTTGATAAAATGAAAACAAGGATACGAACTTTACAAGATTACAGTTTGATGAGATATTTGCCATATGCTTTTGTGGTCTGGCACTTTGTGTTTGGCTCATTTGCAAGACCAAAGCTTTCTTACCCTAATGCAGATTATGAGGTGAGTCACTTCTTTTTTTTAATATTATTTGTGTTCCTTGAGGTAAAGTAGTAATAGCTACAGTTTGGGTTTGTCGTAATATACAGTCAAACCTGGATAAGTGAGAACTGAGTAGGCGAGGAAACTCTATTAATGAGAGTATTTGCCAGGTCCCGTCATTTTGCCTTTCTAAAGCCTCTATAAGTGACAAACATAAAACCTGTATAAGTGACAGTCATTTTTCATGCTCTTTAAGTGAGATTGCTACTTGTCTATACCTCTATAAGCGACAGTTTAATTTTGCTATTTTATGACTTGTTCTTAAATTTCAAGACTCTTATTTCATTCGAATGACTAAATCTGCAAATGACCGAGCAAGTCTTTATTATTTTGTTATAGCCAAATGTGCGTGCCAACTTGTTTATCAATCTTATTACAGTTAGTTCATAAAAGCAGTTGCGAAGAAAGGTTCTGTACTTCCTCATAATGTCTAAACGAAAACTCAATGTGTTGTCGAACCGTGTTTTTATAGACCTCTATAAGTGAGACAGATTCCTCCTGTAACTCTGTAAGCTAGAAACTCGGGTTAGTGAGAAACCTCTATAAGAGAGAAACAGATCGCGGTCCCTTGAGCTCTCACTTATCCAGGTTCGACTGTATACCAATTCTTAAGCTTTCTTTTGTTTTTCTGTGTATGTTTTGCCCTTAACGTTGTTGGTTGCAAAAAGTGAAACAAAACCTACATAATCGTAAAGTAACCTAACCTAACCTACTGTAATAATCTACAAAATCTCACCTTATATTTTTGATTAAAAAACTGTTATAATTNTCTTTACAAATAATTTGTTTTCGTTTTCATCTGATTTGAATTATTTGAATTTTGAATTGAAGTTTAGCTGCTATCTATGATAAGTTTTATTGTATATATTGAAATAACATGGAAGATTCCTACAGAGTATATTCGAATCAATGTGGTAATATTTTTTAACTGAAGATGTCGCCATGTGTTATTTAATTAGACTTTCATTATTACCAATTATTTACTAGATGGCTCTTTCAGTCTATAAAAGTACGAAATTATTAGAAGTAATGTAAGTGATAATGAAGTTAAAACGTTATATACTGTGTGTTCTATTAAATTATAGGAATTAATGGTAAAAACTCTTAAGGTTTATTTTTGAATACTATCTATTTGAATTGCATATTTTAATTGCTTCATGTTGTGTTTTTAATTTTACTTCTAATTTATCTATTTAATGTGTTTTCTACGTGATAATTACTAGAATGATATGATATTGTTTTATAAAAAAATAAAACGCAGACCATTGTTTTTCATAGAAAGAACGTTTCCAAAAAATCAGGACAATAACCTCTATTTGTCGAAGTTGTACTTATGGAGTCATTTTACTTGATTTTTTATTGATTATTCTGAATATTCATTCGTGATATTGTTTTCTCAAAAAACATTCCCGATTTATTCGACTAAACTTTTATTTGTTTGTTTCATTCCTTTAAAAGGTTTTCTTTCCCTTTCTCGAAACAGTCGAAGTAATTATCTAACAGCGCGCTGTAGGTACCTATATAATAAGACAGCAGACATTAATTATTACCCCGTTTTGCTTTGTTTCGACTGTGCGATGGGATTAAAAATTAGGGACGCTGTTATCGTTGCAGTAGAAATTGCTACAATGTAAATTCTACAACTGTCAAAAACTTAACTCGTTGTGTACCAACTTCCGTAATTTGTGGACACGCTTTAAATCATTTTTAATTAATCGCAAGGCGCTACTAAAAGCAGACAATGTTTGATATATTTTCATTTAAGTAAAAAGAGTATATAAGTGATAAGCAGGTGAAACTACCCTCTACATTATATACCTATATTAGAGTGCGGTGAAAAGTGTCGGAGTTGTTCGAAAATTGTGTTGTAAAATAAAAATTCGGATGCAAACTGTGCCTACATTTAAAACAAAAAAAAGAAACGCTGCCACGTTATTGTAAGTAAAAAGTAAAGGATGATTCACGCTACTCCGTTTCGAATCCTAACGGAGTTAAGGACGAGGCATAGACATAAATTGTACAAGCTTTTCTTTAAGAAATAACTAGTTCTTCCCCCTGCCCCCGACCATTTTTATTGCTCCACTATGACGTTGTGTCGGCCATTATTCTTTTCTAATTGTTGCAGTTGTCGGCCGTCATTCTTTTTCAATTGTTGTCGCATTGTCGCTGATATCGGCCATTATGTTTTTTTTAATAGATGTATAGTAATCAATGATTAAAATTTAAAGGAATTGTTTGTAAATAGGTATACAACACATCGTACACTTCAGCATAAGAAATTGCTGATATTAACTTTCATTTATGTAGTACTACTTTGCCCTGTATTGACAGCACTCATAATTGTTTTGTATACAATACCTTGCCCTTCCCTTGACTCGGAAAATGTTCGGAATATGCCTTTAGACAATCCTGGGCTCTACAGGCGGTAGATGATGCGTTTTAGTATGTTTTAGCTGTATGCAAAATTCGCTCTAGTCTGAGTTGTACAAACTTCACGCATACGCCACGGACCCGAAACGGTGTAGCGTGAACCAGCCTTAACTACATCGTAATTAGCATTTAGTCCCTATTTTTCTGGTACAAATTAATCTTTTGTTGTGTTTTTTGTGGCTAATATGGGATACAAAAAAAATAGATTATCATAATTATTGGCGTGGTGAATTAACACACAATTACGTGATTGAAGTTTAAAGCAAGAAAACAATATTTACCTGGTGCTTAATATGCTCCCTATCTTTAATTTTTTGTGTGAATATAATAATTTAATAATGTACTAACTTCTAAATTGTACTAATGGATGTCTACATAATAATACAGTTTACAACAAACGTGTGGACTATTTATTATGAACGAATGATCGGACTAATAGCCAGTCACTTTTATTTTTTTCTATAATTAAAAACACTGGTTTTCTTTTATATATGAGTATCTACAGTTTTTTGTTTTACCTTCCGTACGGGAGGGAAGTGTTCCTTTATCCGTAGCTGTCATCAAAATGTCCGAATCTGTTCTTCCCGTATACAAATCATATGATTACCATCATTTCCTTCCCGCTAATAGACGTCGGCTCTCAAGGTCCCGCTCGTCAAAGCCTGCTGTGTTTGTTTGCGTCCCTTTTCTTTCTTTCACTTTGCGCCTTTAAATAATAAAGCGTCTCTAATGAGAAGTTTTATCTCGGCAATCAACGAGCGGCCCTGTCACGAAATAATCACCTTCTAAAAACATCACGACGTCCTCTTATGACTCCTCCAGAACGGCCCGTAACGTAGCGAAACTTCATCATTTTTCCCTTCAACCAACTTCATAAACTCATTTCAACTCAGCGCGGACCGCCCACTATTTGCAGATGTTGCGGAAATCTGGCCATAATACAATCTGCTATCGTTTTCCATTACCGATTCTAGGGATTTAGAAAAATGAAAATTATCCTTTGCTTTATTTATTTACATAGTTATGATACTTCCTTAGCTTTAAATAAAATGGAAGCGGTAATGACAGACCAGTGCTGTATGAAAATAAATAAAAGTAAAACTAAAATACTGGTATTTAAGGGGTAGAAAAAGTAGGGAAAGAGCGAATATAAAGATAGGAGGCGAAAAATTAGAAGAAGTGGCTGATCTTAGATATCTAGGAAGTCAGATAAGTCAGTACGGAAGGAGTGGTAGGTATATAAAGCAGAGGATAGCGCAGGGTCAAGTCGCCTTCAATAAAAAGAAGTCACTTTTATGCTCGCGAACGATTAATTTAGAAATTCGAAAAAGATTGTTAAAGGTGTATGTTTGGAGCGAGGCGTTGTACGGGTGCGAAACATGGACAGTGGGCGCAGCTGAAAAGAGAAGGTGGTGTTATAGGCGAATGATGAGGATAACGTGGGTAGAAAAGGTTAGAAATGAAGAGGCATTAGAAAGAATAGGAGAACAGAGGACTCTATGGAAGTCAATAAAGAATAGGCAGGATAGGTTGGTAGGACACCTTCTCAGGCATGAAGGTCTAGTCAGAGACATATTAGAGGCAGAAACGGAAGTTAGGAGAGGTAAAGGTAGACCTAGGTTAGATTACTGTTCGCAAATAGTTAAGGATGTGGGCTGTTCTAGTTTTAAGGAAATGCGAAGTTTAGCACAGGATAGGAAAGAGTGGAGGTACGTGTCCAACCAGTCTTAGGACTGATGACCTTATGATGATGATGAGTTCTCGATTATTGCCAATGTTCTCGTCACTTGAAGTCGACATTTTGACTAAATTAATTGCTCACGATCTACTTTATATTGAGTCGAATCAGTCAGATTCAATCATCCTCGCATAACCGTGTTATCGGCTTCGTGGACAACCAGCCTTAAAGGACTTGACACGAGTGATTACCGAGGTTGTCGCTCGTTCCCGTGTGAATGCAATATAATAACACTCTGGTGTGTATCCAATTTCACTCGTGTTAGAACCTGTCATTTTCTCAACTTGTAATAATTAATTAAATATTTTTAGAAGCCTTTGTTATCCTATAAGCTTTTGCTACTTGATTGATTACCACGACGTCGTTGTCGTCGTTGATGTCAGTGTTCAGAGAACTCTAAAGACGCTTTCTTCTTTTTAAAGATCGCGTTGTTAATTTTTATTTTCTATTTGTATCAACAAATGAGCCACTTCTCATTAAGGTTTACTGGACCCCTATATTATCTGTAACCTATTTCTACTCTGCTTCATTTGTTGTTGTTCGTTACCCAATTTTTTATGTTGAGTTTCAAAATTAAAAATCATTTTGCTTTGATAATAGTAATAGTATAATTTCTACCCACAACTGAATTTGATCATTTTATTATTAAATTAAATTTGATTGAATTTTTGACCAAGATTTCAACGTCAAAACGCGTATCCCACCGCATTCTATTCCATTACCACTGCGGTGTGGTCGCGGAATTCGGGCAACTTATTTTGTTCTGCTAATGAGATATAAATTATGCAATAGCTGGCGCATAAAGACGTCGTCGGCGTCGCGGCGCTGCTCTTGTAATTAGCGTACTCGCAGACGTACGTGCGCGTACACGATACACCATTTAGAAAAAAAAAACGCCATCTGACAACTATCACGGCTCGCGGTCCTTCGAGCCGAACACGTTCAGCCGGAAGTCTCCCATTCCGGACGCAGGAATACTTTCTTTCGCTGTTGCTTTAATTTGTTGGCTTTGTTGACGAATGCAGGTTCTTTTTTAATGCATGAGGTGATTTAACTGGAAATGCTTTACATATGACGAGATCTTCCAGTAAATGAAACCGGAGTTGGACTTGTTAGTTTTTTGTTTTAAACTGTAGGACGGTGATTAAATACAACGGTCATCATGAAATCTCTTCTCCGGGGTTTTTTCGAGTCGCGCATTTTTAAAAATTAAAACGTTACATATTCAGTTCTGAAAAAGGAAATGACAAAATTACTTGTATCATATTTAGCTAAAAATTACGATTTTTTAATTGCTGTCTGTGGCTTTGAAGAAGAAGATTTTTTGTCGTGAATTAATTTTTATGTATCTTTTGAGTTCTGTGGATGGCATAAATGTTAATAATTTAATCATAAAATAAGGGTACAATGTAGTGATTATTGTTTCCATTACCTAATACTTAATGAGTTTAATTGGTTAAAAAGACCCGACGTGGAAATGGTATAAAATTGTGATTAGATTGAAAAAAGAGGTTTCTAAAGTGTTGTAGAGTGCTTCTTTACAATTGTTGTTTCTTTTTTGTTCCAGGCCAGGGTAAAATTGAACAAAACTTTGGCAATCGTTCGAGAAGTACTGAAGCAGATGCAACCATCAATTCGAACGTATACACATATTAATCCCCTCATATTAGATATTTTGCCCCTTTTGGTTTACATAATTGTACCTTTATTACGTCCTGTAAATTTACACCTTTACACCCAGAAAGAGAAGGAGGACTTAGAGCGGGTGGTGAATACCATGATTGACTACAATTTAAACTACGTCCAAGAAAGGCACCCTGATGGGAATTATTCATATGAATTAGGTTGGTAATTTCATTGACATTTTGAACCATATGCGGGGAGTGGGGGGGGGATAACTGAGCAGCGTGTGTTTTTTTATTTTTGGCGTCCCTCGTTTAAAATTAAGGTAGGTATACCAACCCTTAGCAATTTCCAATGAAAAGGCCATAGGACGATAAGCATAGTGAATCGGCCCCAGAGGAATACCTGGGTAATTTTTTCAGGGGATATTGATAGTAATGAGATACGTTAATTTTGAAAATTTTAGACCTCTGTCTATTTTGGTTTTTGAATAAATTCAAAAAAACCAAAAATCAGAAAATNACCGTATTAAAAGATATTACAGAGGATCGCGTACAACAACAAATTTTAACACAAATACATAGTCCAGATCATAGAGGAGCTGAAGAATTGAACAACGAAATTTCACGTTATTATTATTGGCCAGATATAATTGGAACATGCAGGAAATTTGTAGATAGATGTAGTATTTGTCAGCAGGCGAAATATGAACGTCATCCTGTCAAATACAAATTAAATTTGACCTCTACTTCAAAATTACCTTTCGAAACGGTATACATCGATACTTTTACTGTTAGCGGAAAGAAACATCTTACAGCTATAGACTCTTTCACTAAATATGTAATGTTCAATCCTTTAAATTCCCATAATTTATCAGATCTTGTAGAAGCATACATTAATCTCTTTTCTAAATACAGAATGCCGAAAACGTTAATAGCAGACAACGAATTTAACAACTCATTCTTTATCGATATGTTAAGAATGCACAAAATTAACTATCATTTTATCACACCTTGCCATTCAGAGAGCAACGGACCCATCGAGAGAGCACACAGTACATTAATAGAAATTATGAAAGTCATTACAGCCTCTAGGAATAAGATTTTAATTTCGAATATCTTTGAAAACGCCGTAATAATATATAATAGAACTATTCACTCGCAAACCGGATGTAAACCAATAGAGTTATTATTTGGACACGAAGGTGATGTATTAACATTTACAGGAAGTGTTAAACATAAAATACCATTAAATTCGGATATACCAATTTTTACCAAACCATATAGATTCCCCCAGGTCCAACGAGAAGAAATAAATAGGCAGGTTAAAGAACTCAAAGAACAAAATATAATTACAGAAAGCGAATGTCACCGTACAATTGACCGATATTTTTAGTCAGTAAAAAACCGGACAAATAAAGGAAAAAATCATGGAGAATGGTAGTANAACTACAATAGATAGGGTCAATATCAGTCTTCGGCGGTCGCACTCACCCTCAATTAATTTTATGACATTCTGTCCATATTTCGCAGGTTCTAGAAATTTAATTGTTCGAGGCATGGGTATTGCCCTGTGGGGTTTTTGCCAATACTCGTTTTTGCGAACTTGTTTTCCTTTGTTGGTTTTGTAGATATTGGTGGTGGTAGTAAACCATTTTAAAAATGCTAACATTGTAACAAAACGCGTGCCTTATATGTAGTAGACGGCTGGCATTAATCAGCAGATATGCAAGTTTTCTTTAAACAATCAATAACTACGATCGAAGAGTTACAAAAAGTCTTTCAAACGACTAGGTCGGTCTCTCATCGTGTTAATAGTTAACGCATATGGTGTATCGCTATTTTCCGTAAGGCGTAACTCCTATTCTTTTAAGCAACAAAAACCCTCCAAAGCTAAGAGCAAATTCAATAAGTAATTAATTAATCAATAATAAATAAAATAAGTGTTTTTTAAAAAGCTTAAGGAATAGTACCGGCCTTTAACTGGCGCGTTCGTGACGGATTTTTGGACTTAAAGTGCACACACAAAAGGGAGGCCTCCCATTCAACTTCAAGGAGCAACCCCACAGAGGTGAGGTCTCCCATTCAACTTCAAGGAGCAACCCCACAGAGGTGAGGTCTCCCATTCAACTTCAAGGAGCAACCACACAGAGGTGAGGTCTCCCACAACTTCAACATTTGAAAACTTCAAGGAACTTACAAAAAGTAAGCTTTCCCAACGCAAAGTAAGTCGTTATCCTTAATTGTAAAACAAGAATTGTATCAATCTTATTAAATGTATAGTACGAAACAAAAGTAACAAAATACAAATTTATACGTCTATATGACAGAAGTAAACGAGTTAAATAACTCAATAGCTGAAATTAGCATAAATAGTGTAGACTCTGAAACGGAAGAGCAATTCTTAGGCTTTTCGCCTCAAGAAATAATTAATTTATCATTAAATTTTATTAATCGAGAAATAAATAATTTAGAAATAGATTTAAAAATGCAAAACCAAAGTAATCAACCAAGCACAGAACAATTAATCTGTACAGTTAGAAGCTACGGTGAGATTTTACCAAAGTTCGAAGGTAAAACCAGCACCTTAGATTCTTTTATTGTAAAAATAGATAAGTTTTATAATAAGTATGGTAATACACAAGACATTACGTTAAACGAATACACATTTTGTCTTATTTGTAATAAGCTTGTTAGTGAAGCAGGCGATTTTATTGCATATCGTCCAGATTTAGACAGTTGGCCAAAATTAAGAGAAGCTTTGAGAAATAAGTATGGAGATTTTGTAGATCGTAAAATCCTTTCACACCAATTTAAAACATTACACATTAAACCACACGAAACACACAATGAATTCATAGAACGCATTAAAACAATCCAAAACCAACTTAATTTAAAAATTAGAGCAGATAGGAATGTTACCGAAAATCAAAAAGAAATTTATGAACAAATTAATGAACAAACCGCGCTTGAGGTGTTGTACAATAATTGTCCACCCATGTTACAAACAATACTCGATGTAAAAGAGCCCAATTCATTACCAATTGCAACAGCGATAGTTTTAGGTTATCTTTCCAAACATCCAGTAGAAAAAACTAAAGCTTTCCCAAATTCTTTTAACTCTCCTAAGGTACAGAATTTAGGTACTAAACCAAAATTTCCACAGTTAGCTCAAAATAGCAACGTACCAAGACCAAATATATACAATAGATTAACAACGTTACCAGTGAACAGAAATAATCCTAGTTCTTCGCGTAACTATTCTTTTACAAATCAAAATTTACCTATCAGTTCATTTCAAAGATTAAACTTGCAACCTCAAAATAGACAAAACCAAAATCCACCGTCCAATCAAAATAGAATTTCTAATTCTAACCAGCAAAATACCCAACAGCGTAGCCAGCAAACTAATTCGAATTTTCAGCGCACAGCTTTCAAAAATTGGCGACAACCAAATGTGTCGTTAACCGAAATCGAACCCGCTGATGAAATCAGTCAAAATCCCGAATTAGACGAAAATTATGAACAGCTAGATTGCGATTATCAAGGTACCAATAATTATTTTTACGACGATAACTATAACTATAACAACGTAGACGAACTTATGGAAGATTGTGTACAAACCAACCAATCTGAAAATTTTAATCAGGCAGAAGTCCAAAATTTTCCTTTACATGCCTCGGAAACAAATTAACAAACAATTTTAATCATAATATAACGCTAAACACGCCGAATCGTTATTCAACCTTACCAGGCTTAATTTTAGATATAAATAACCAAATTTCACTTAAAATATTAATAGATACTGGAGCTACGAATTCATTAATTAAACCAGAAATTGCCAGAAAATATTTTTCAGACCGCATTTACGACGAGTTCTTTGTTTTAAGAACTATTACCACCGAAACCCCGCATAATCAGTGTGTAGACGTTGATCTTTTTAAGGAAGGTCAAAATTTAAAATTTTTTATGGTAAATTTTCATCGACACTTTGATGTATTACTAGGTTCAGATAGTTTAGAAATCATGAGAGCAAAATTAGATTATGAATATGGAACAATAATTTTAAACAATGTAGATTACTTTTTAGTAAAATACGACACGTATTTAGCCAATAATTTAGATAAACAAAAGTTCCCAATTTCAATCAAAAAAGGTCCAGTCTTAATACCAGAACAGCAGGTAAATAATATAAGAATACCGGAAACAATTACCATTGCAGATAATTACCAATGTGAAGTTCCTATACAAGGTGTTTTACCAGCAGATTTAGCAATACCCAAAATTAGAGCTCAACACATTAACCCAAAAGAAGTTAGTATTTGCAATATCACAAATAGTCAGTTTACACGCAAAAAACCGTTAAAAATTGAATTAAATCATTTACCTCAGAAACAACATTTACAAGTACAATCTCTTTGCGAACAGTATAATGAGATTTTTTATAAGGAAGGTGATGTATTAACATTTACAGGAAGTGTTAAACATAAAATACCATTAAATTCGGATATACCAATTTTTACTAAACCATATAGATTCCCCCAGGTCCAACGAGAAGAAATAAATAGGCAGGTTAAAGAACTCAAAGAACAAAATATAATTACAGAAAGCGAGTCACCGTACAATTCACCGATATTTTTAGTTAGTAAAAAACCAGACAAACAAGGAAAAAAGTCATGGAGAATGGTAGTAGATTTTAGGAAACTGAACGAAAAGACCATAGAGGATAAATACCCTATCCCTAATATTGCGACAATTTTAGATTTATTAGGCGAATCAAATTATTTTTCCAAACTCGACTTAAAATCAGGATATCATCAAATAGAGATAGAACCAGAAGATCAGTTCAAAACAGCTTTTTCAACGGAAAACGGACATTATCATTTTCTGCGTATGCCGTTTGGTTTACGTAACGCACCAGCATGTTTTGCCCGTGTAATGAACAATGTATTAAGAGGATTAGTAGATAAAATATGCCTCGTGTATCTAGATGATATAATAATTTTAGGAAAAACTTTCGAAGAACACGTCAATAACCTTAAATTAGTATTTCA
Organism: Agrilus planipennis; assembly: GCF_000699045.2. Classification (NCBI taxonomy): domain Eukaryota; kingdom Metazoa; phylum Arthropoda; class Insecta; order Coleoptera; family Buprestidae; genus Agrilus; species Agrilus planipennis. The sequence goes on from NW_020442428.1 coordinate 1,010,090, forward strand.
ACGTTTAAAAGAACATAAATTTAGAGTTCAAATGGATAAATCAGAATTTTGTTTGCAAGAAATTGAATATTTAGGACACTTAATTACTACTACAGGAATAAAACCAAATCCCAAATTAGTTCAGAAAATCCAAAGTATAGCATTGCCAAAAACAATTAGAGAAATAAAATCTTTTCTCGGACTTACAGGATATTACCGTAAGTTTATTAAAGACTACGCTACTATCACTAAACCATTAACATCATGTCTAAAGAAGAATTCAAAAGTAGAACATAGTACAGCATTCGTTAACGCATTCAATACAATAAAGAGAATAATTAGTAATCCTCCAATTTTATCATACCCCGACTTTTCGAAAACTTTTAATGTCACATGCGACGCTTCTAAAGTAGGACTAGGCGCCGTATTATCACAAGGACCAATAGGTAAAGACAAACCAATTATGTTTATTAGCAGGACAATGAACGAGCATGAGCAAAATTATTCAGTAATTGAGAAAGAATGTTTAGCAGTCATTTGGGCAGTTAAAATGTTTAGACCATACATATATGGCAGACAGTTTAACATTGTGACGGACCACAAGCCGCTACAATGGTTGTTTAGCATCAAAGAGCCAAATTCAAAATTAATAAGATGGCGTTTAAAATTAGAAGAATTTGAATACAAAATTATTTATAAAAAGGGTAAACATAATAGTAATGCAGATTATTTATCACGTATAGAAACTAATGTATTTGAAACGTCCGATGACCTTTTGTCATTATTCAATAACCCCGGAGATGTTAGCCAAAGAGAACCAATAGATTTGGAGAGCATCGACGAGTTTTTAAATTTAGATCAGTCTAACCAAGTAAACTTTAGTCCAGGCAAACAAGTTAAAAATCAAAACAAAAATAAGGTCAAAATTTTATCTGATATTAAAATAACACCAGTACAAGAGAATATTTTAGCTAACGAAAATAAGCCACAAACAGACGACGTAACGCAGCATTCACAGGACGAAAATACTAATGCAACGTTACCTATTACAGAGAAGCCGTTAAATTATTACAAAAATCAGTTTATCTTTTCACTTTCAAATATACCAAGCTCTAAACAAATACATATTTTTAATAAATCACGCAATTTAGTCCACATAACACAGCAAAATTACGGAAATCAAATAATAAATATCTTGAAAGAATACATAAAGCCTGATGTCATAAATGCAATAAATTGTAAAAGGAGAGAACTTTACGAAGACAGCGTATCTAATTAACCAAAATTTTGACGGATCGATAAGATTTGTCTATACAAACACCGTATTAAAAGATATTACAGAGGATCGCGTACAACAACAAATTTTAACACAAATACATAGTCCAGGTCATAGAGGAGCTGAAGAAATAAACAACGAAATTTCACGTTATTATTATTGGCCAGATATTATTGGAACATGCAGGAATTTTGTAGATAGATGTAGTATTTGTCAGCAGGCGAAATATGAACGTCATCCTGTCAAATACAAATTAAATTTGACCCCTACTTCAAAATTACCTTTCGAAACCGTGTATATTGATACTTTTACTGTTAGCGGAAAGAAATACCTTACAGCTATAGATTCTTTCACTAAATATGTAATGTTTAATCCTTTAAATTCCCATAATTTACCAGATCTTGTAGAAGCATACATTAATCTCTTTTCTAAATACAGAATGCCGAAAACGTTAATAGCAGACAACGAATTTAACAACTCATTCTTTANCAAATGTAACAAAAACAAATTCATACGTCTATATGACAGAAGTAAACGAGTTAAATAACTCAATAGCTGATGTTGAAAACTGTTAAATTTGTATTCATTATCTAATGATATTTTCTTTAAATAGGATGTATTGAAATATTATTATCTCAATTTCTCTGAAATAAGCCTGTACTGAAACTTGCAACTATGTTAGTATTTTGAGATGTTCTAACCATTCAGGTAGTTTGACCATCCGAAGTTCCAAGAATTTATAGTACTAGTAGTCGTTGTCACCCTATTGCTCTATCTTCGTAGCTCGCCGCCTGAGGCGGAGAAATTTTCAGTTGTCTAAGGTCAATACCATCTTTGAATTGTAACGACCGTACCGCCACCCCCAACATCCCTACAATTGCATCTGTTGTTAAAACCAAAGCAGTCACGTTCATTAGGTCAAAATAAAAACACAAACCTTCTTACCTTTTTCTTATTGTCCCCTAAAATCTCTGTTGTTATTTGTGTGTAGTTCTGTATTTTTTGATTAAATAAACTTTTTTGTGTTACGAAAACTCTTTGTTCGTTCGCTCTGCGTATAATTGGACTTCGCCGAATTAATTTTCCGCGAAGAGTGATTAAGTGCTCCTTAAACTCACTTAGTCCTTCAGTACTTATCACGAATCAACAGCTGAACTTAGCATAAATAGACTCTGAAGCGGAAGAGCAATTTTTAGGCTTTTCGTCTTAGGAAGTAATTAATTTATCATTAAATTTTATTAATCAATAAATAAGTAGTTTAGAAACAGATTTAATAATGCAAAATCAAGGTAATCAACCAACTACAGAACAATTAATCTGTACAGTTTGAAGCTACGGTGAAATTTTACCAAAATTTGAAGGTGAATTAAAAAACAATGTTAATCATAATATAACACTAAACACGCCAAATCGTTATTCAACCTTACCAGGCTTAATTTTAGATATAAATAACCAAATTTCGCTTAAAATATTGATAGAAACTGGTGCTACGAATTCATTAATTAAATCAGAAATTGCTAGAAAATACTTTTCAGATCGCACTTACGACGAGTTCTTTCTTTTAAGAACTATTACCACCGAAACCCTGCATAATCAGTGTGTAGATGTTGATCTTTTTAAGGAAGGTCAAAATTTGAAATTTTTTATGGTAGATTTTCATCGACACTTTGATGTATTACTAGGTTCAGATAGTTTACAAATCATAAGAGAAATATTGTTATTACAATTACGTGTTCAACGTATTAAAAACCAAATTGCAACAATTCATCCAGATAGTTTAAATATAGGTACAAAAAGAAGTAAGAGAGGACTAATTAACTTAGTTAAATTAGGAACAGCATTCAAATTTTTTCGGGAACTTTAGACTCAGATGACGGAGAAAGATACGATAAGGCTATAAACGAATTAAAGATAAACGAAGAAAACATCATTAAACATTTTAATAAACAAGTTTCATTAAACAAAGAAATTGTTCAAAGTTATGAGAATAATCTCAAAAATATTTCCCAAAATTTTGTAATGATTGAAAGAGCATTAAACACTATTAGGGCACAAGAATGTTGACATGACCAAAATCTTTCTTTTACATATTGTTATTAAAGAACTAGATACCATGGTAAATAATTTAGTCACAGCTATAAGTTTCGCTAGTTTAGGGCGAATACAGCTGAGTATTGTTGACGTAAATCAAATTGTTAACATCAAAAACATTTTGTCAAAATTTCATGACCAAAATTCATTTTACGCGGATAATAACATTCTTTTCATGCAGACCAGTGAAGTCGAATCCTATTTAACATCAGAACACCTAGTATTTCTCTTACACATACCAATTTTACACCCAGAGACATTTAATTTATATCATTTGTACTCCATCCCGACAATGTATAACACTACAATAATTTCTCCAACGCCTTATACAATAATAAGTGAAAAAGAAACTTTTTATGTAAAACAAAGATGTGAATTAGTACAAAATGAATATTATTGTAACAGTGATGTGATTGAGAAAAATTACCAATACGAGACTAGTATTAAAAATCTACTGCAAGTAGACAAACATCCAAAATGTAGACATATACCTGTTAACGTTTCTGAAATTCTAGTAGAAACGATTAGTAACGAAAAATACTTGGTTATAGCACCCAAATTAACACTTATACATGCACAATGTGGATGGGAAGAGGTTCATAGACTTGAAGGTATCTATTTGTTAATAATTCCGTATTCTTGCTCATTTGTAGCAATAGATTTTAAATATATAAACTTAAAGCAAAATTTGAAAGAAGAACCCGTATATTTACCTTTAATAATTGATAATATCGCGGAAGTCAAGCCAATACAATTAAACATAAAATCCATCAGTTTGGATAGACTTTCGGAAATAACACTGCAAGCCAATGACCCTCTAACCTATCTAACGGAAAAAGTTGACAGTAATAATAAGTATTTCTATGTATTTATAAGTATATTAATAATTGTATTATTATTCATAGTTTTTATTGTTTACAAGTGGCATAGCATTACCAAATATTTTATAAGAAATAAAAAAAATGATAAATCAAATAAACCAGAAGCTGTGTACAGCAAAGTGAATGAACGGCTGGGAAAACCTTCTGTTGCCTTTCCTTCACTTACAAAAGGTAATGATATGTAGCTGATAGATTTATTATATTATTTTATATTATTGTTTCA
>NW_020442428.1:1020401-1045771 GCF_000699045.2 Agrilus planipennis
ATTCTTTTTTGATTTTACCGACTAACAAAATTGAACACACGTTAAATGTATTTAATTCGTATAATTCTAATCTCCAATTTACACATGAGATAGAAATGAACAATCAAATTAGTTTTCTCGATGTACAAATCATTAGAAGTGCAGAAATATCGGAGAAGATGGGGATCCCATCGGTGTCCCAAAGTTTTGTTTATAAAATAAGTTATTAAAGGTGAAAAAGGTTGACCCTAGTAAAAGTTTGAGACCGATCTGAAATTCATTCCATGGTACTTTACATTTGTCTTCTATAAAGTTCCATCTGTTTTTTATACTCTGTATAATGCAATCTTCCGGGACGTTCGTAAAAAGAGAAGTTACATCAAAAGACACCAAGATTGCATTTCATGATAAAAATCTGAAAGTAGTTACAAAGATTTTGCAAAACAATTCTTATCCTCTCACTTTTATTAAAAAACATATCAGAAAAAGACTCGCAGTTTTAAATAGTAATACTAATAACAGTTTGTGCCCAACAATAATTGAACCGGAAGTTACCCTTACAATTCCATACACTAACAGTTTTACTAAACAACTAAACACCAAACTCAAAAATTACAATATTCGCACGGTTAATTCCATTAATAATAAACTAGATCATATTGTTACACGAGGAAAGGATAAATTGCAAAAAGTTGATAACACCAATGTCGTTTATCAGATATACTGCTCGACTTGTCCTGCAAACTATATAGATCAAACAAAAAAGAAATTAAGTACACGCATAAAAGAACAACGAAATAATATAAATAGTTTTCCCAAATATCATAATGTAATTACAAAACATCGACTCGACCATCCGTCGCATATTATAAATTGGGATAATGACTAACTTGTCTTCGTTTTGCCTCACGTTTTTGTCACAGAGTTTGTTTAGTTTGTTTTGATTGTTGACTATATTTATTTATGTGAAAAACATTATTTATGTGAAAACCATTAACTATGTAACTATGTTTCCATTTTTTACTGATGGTGAGTGTAGATGATTTTAAATTATTGTAATGAATCAGAATTGTAATTTCGTATTGTTTATTTGTAGACCTGAAGATGATCAATAACAATGATNAAAAAAATATTTTCTGATTTTTCGTTTTTTTGAATTTATTCAAAAACCAAAATAGATAGAGGTCTAAAATTTTCAAAATTAACGTATCTCATTAGTATCAATATCCCCTGAAAAAAATACCGTGGGACCGATTCACTATGCTTACCGTCCTATGGCCTTTAATTTCAAAAAATGTTTAAAAGACCACGCTGCTTTAAGGGGGGGGGGGGTTAAAGGTAAGTTATATGAAGGAGGGAGTCGGAATCGATTAAAATTGAACCATATGGATGGCCCCTAACAAGTTGTTTGCATTTCAGATCCCAATATAAACGAAGTGGCCTATTTTTCTATTTCAAAACCGTCACGTACGTTTTCTTATTCAATAAAACAGTTAATATCTCAAGAAATTGAAGTGGAAAAAATTCGAAGGCTGAATCTGGCATCTAAAAGTGGCCAAAATGAACATAAAGAAAACGGCGGACCAAAGAAAACTGACGCTCAGAATGTACCAAATCATTTGCAGCGCTTGAAACCCAAACTGAAGTCGCCAAAGGAAACGGTAGGATTTTTGATTATTTTTTTCTATTTTTATATGAGCACATTTAAAAAAAAAACTTGAGGTCTAGTCCTCGGAGACTAAATGCATCTCAATTTGAATGCTTATTAGGTGTATACTTAAGATCCTTTTCTAGGACATTTCAAAATTAAGAATGAAAACACAATTTCAATTTTTAAAGAGGAATCCGTATTATAGGGATGGTTTTTGAGGGATTAACGCTATTGCATTGGGGGGGGGGGGGTTATCGACGCTTGTAATAAAATTTAAACAAGTGAAATCTTAATTCTTGGTTATGATCAAATATGTGGTAATCTACATTTGATTTTTCTAATCAATATCAATATATATCTACGATTAACTGGATGTTCCTTAAATCTATCATCGATTGCTGTACTACTTAGACCCACGTACACACTGATTGACACAATTTTTTCATTTTCATTCTGCGTTCCCTTTAATTTTTAATTTCATCTTTGAATTATCTTAAAAACATTGTAAACTATTTGACCTTTTTCGGATAAAAAGGGATTTCATAATAGTTATGTTTTGGTGATTTCAAATAGCTTTAATGTGTCTTTTTTCTCAATTTAATTTTCTAATAATATTTTCTACATATTTTTGTTTAAATCCGTTGTATTGAGCAATGTTTTAAAAATAAATTTGAATTATTTGAGACGGTTAATAAGAAAATTTTGACCTGCTAATTTATGTTAGGTAGAGGTATTCGTAAATCTCATGGGCCGCGAGCTTGAGGGGCGGACCTTATTGTACCTATTCATATAATACATTACGAAAACGTTGAACTCAACTGTAAACAGTGACAGGTGTAAATGTAAAACAGGCGGAGTTTTGTTATTGCGCAGTTAGAGGTTATGGCTTATGACATTCTGAATTCCCTTTATAGTTCGAATCAAAAGTTCTAAAAGTATCGAAACTGTATATATTTTTTGTATCTCAGTAAAATTAAAATGTTAGAAAAAGGCATTCTACTGTTCGTATTGTTACGTATGTGACTTTTATAGTTGGACTTAAAATTTTTAAGAAGTCATATTAGATTTTGGGTATTGAAAATCATGAAAACATCATCTATGTATCAAATACAATTTCAAAGAATTGTCAGTCCAAAGCTAACATGTTTAGAACTGAAACTTCTTTTAAGATGATGGAACTATCAGTGAGGGAATAAAAAATATTAAAAACTGTATCAATAATGTGTGGAAGAAGTGAAATAAAATAAAGTGGTTTTTATTGTTGTTGACTATTTCCTCTACTCATGTTGGGTTTGTATTATACCGTGTTATAATGGTGTTTTAATTTGGTCTTCTATGAAAATATGAGCGATCTCATAATTGCACATGCGACGGGGAAATGTGTGTTTATTAATATAAATTTCTTTACCCCTTGTCATCAGCATTCTCCATTTCGCCTAATTTAACAAATGGCACAATTGTGCCTGTACAAATGATAAACTGTTTGAGTAGTTAGCTCATTACATCGCACTTGGCAAAATTCGAGAGGGTAGCGGATAAAGCAATCAGCGAAGGGGTTCAAATTATACAGTCGATTGCATTGTAAACAGTTGGAATTCTAAAGGGGTTGATTTTGCACAAAATTGGTTTTGGTTTGTGTAGGTCTGATAGTTATGTAAATACAGTTTATTATAAAACAAAAACCAATATAAGTGATGTATCATGTTGATGAAGTTGATGTCGTCGTATTAACTCAATGTTGATGTAACAGGTCAAATTCGCTTTTAGTATAAACTAGTTTTGCCTAGGCTTAACTACTTTGTTCAAAAAGTGATAGGATGAATCACTTGAACTGGTTTGTCTGACCGAACCTGTCTCACCAGATTCGATTTCAGGAAAAACTAGTTTTGCCTAAGCCAACTCAGATTACTCGAAAAACATTTTGGTCTAATATAAACTGGTTTGAGTGACCGAATCTGTCCGATTAAATTCGATTTCAGGAAAAACTAGTTTTACTTAAGCCAAATCAGATTACCCGAAAGAGGAAAGGATGAACAAGTTTGACATAGTCTAATTGTGTTGTCTAAGTCTAAATTGGTTTGTCCTGATTTTGATATCGGATAACCCATATTCAGGTTCAACTAGTTTTGCTTAAGCCAAATTTATCAGACTGACAGGATGAACCGATTAACTGGTTTGTCCTAATCGTAACTGGTTTGTCCTAGTCTAATCTGGTTTGTCCTAGTCTAAATAGATTTGTCCTGAATCTGTTACCGATAAGGCTCAGTTGTCTAAGTCAAACCAATTTATCCGAAAAGCAAAAGTATATATCAGTTTGACTTAGTCTAACTGGTTTGTCGTAGTCTAAACCGATTTGTCCTAATCTGAAGTGGTTTGTCCTGATTCTGATATCGGGTAACCCATTTTCGGATCCAACTAATTTTGCTTAAGTCAAATTTATCCGGAGAGCGACAGGATGAATCGTTTAAGTGATTTGTTCTAGTCTAAACTGATTTGTCCTAATCTAAACTGGTTTTTCCTAGTCTAAACTGGTTTATCCTGGTCGAAGTAGATTTGTCCTAAATCTATTACTGATTAAACCCAGTTGTCTAAGCCAAACTGATTTATCCGAAGAGCGACAGGATTTACCAGTTTGACTTAGCCTGACTGGTTTATCCGAGTCTGAACAGATTTGTCCTGAATCTGTTACCGATTGAACCCAGTTGTCTAAGCCAAACTAATTTATCCGAAGAGTGGATAAACCAATCTACTAATCTCTTTTACCTAACATACAATAAAAAAATAAAAAGGATTGCACTGGTCGGGAATTGATCCCGGTCGCGTTGCAGGCTGGTGTTCTACCACTGAACAGCTTAATCTTCTTGTAAAGTTTATCCAATTAAGGTGGTTTCTACTAGTACCAATTATAAATTATCTTAAGTTAAATTTGATTTACATTATCGACAAAATTTTCACAATTGTTTTGTGGTCGTGTGACACTAAACTGGAAAGGTAATGGCGAGTAAGTATTTATTATAAATGGAGTAGACGCATTTATAATAAATACGTATAAATAAACGTACCATTTTGTCAGATTTTAATAAAAACTTTTATTTTTATTGTCTGTACAATCAGTTATATTTTCAAAAAGTTAATCCAGGATGATATTGGTTTAAATATATATTTTATCTGTATGTATAAATATCCTCGTATATATAGATGTATAGCAAATGCATTTCTAAATCCAACATTGATACGAAGAAGATAATAAATCGGCCGTCGAAGACAAAAAACCTCTTAAGCACCACTGTAATAGTGGTAATAAAGGCTAAGTATATGAAAAAGAATCAGCTAGTCATCAAAGATGATAAATCGCACGAACGCATAAAAGAATGGGGATAAAAACCGATTTCGAAAATATTAATAGGCTGATGAAGCTTTTCGAGGAGGAGGGGGGGATAGGGGGCAACGATGCACATCAACTGCGTACCCAGATTTATTCTACTCTCTAATAAAAATACTGAATTTTGATTTCGCTTCGCTGTAAATGCAAGTTTTAACAGTGTTGTCTGTAAAATAATTCGAAGTGGTCTGTATTCTGTCGAAACTGCCAGACGCGGATCGCGATTTCGATCTTTTTGGAGCATACGTAATTCTAAAATGTAGCATCGTGCTACAGATGGCGTTTACCGCGCCATTTGTGGTATTTTCTAAAACGCACTGTTAAGACAGCAGGTAAAAGTTGGTCTGTGTTCTGTCAAAGCTGCCTGCGACGCGCTGATGAGATCCAAAAAGATCGAAATCGCGATCCACGTCTGGCAGTTTGGACAGAATACAGACCACTTCGAATTATTTTATTCGATTAAGCTAACGTGCCTATCACGTTGAGGTTGGCTACGCCGGGATTCGTTTTCAGCGAATAGATATCCACACAAGTGGACCTTGTTGGAGCATACGTAATCCTAAAATGTAGCATCGTGCTACAGATGGCGTTTACTGCGCCATTTGTAGTATTTTCTAAAGTGTTGTCTGTGATAGCCCCTAAAACGTAAACATGTAGTTATTATAAATATTAAGTTTATTGCCTCGTCTTAGTAGTATTTTTGACATGGACGCAGTTGATGTTACGCAATGGTTAAATTAAGTTGAGGGGGGCGGTGGTGTGGTGGGTTGGTGTCCGTCCCCTGACGACCGTGATCCGTTTTGTTCTCCAATGCGGACAAATTTCAATATGAAAAGAATAATAGTAGAAAAGAAATCGAGACGCAATCGCGGTTTAATTACGTAGTCGTAATGACCCAGAGCATATCTGAATAACGACGTCTTCGGGATAATGGATAAGATGAGGACGCGCGTTATAAATTAGTTTTGACGACGATCTTAAAAGCTTCCGACTGGAGAAAAGCCGGAAACATCCCGCCTTTCTTGTAAGTGTTTGTTCACATTCGGCGGTTAGAACCGTGCGGCGCGGCAGACTGTCGCACATCAACTTCTAATTAAATATTTTGATAAGTGTAGCGATTTTAAACGCTAAAATAAATAAATATAACAATGTCATCATCTGAAGTTAGTCATCAGTTTTCCGAAAACTAGAATATTCCACATCTCTGTTTGCGTTTCTTTTTCTTGTATGTCTCCAACTAGCCCATGTTTTGTCATCCACTTGGACTACTATATCTCAAACCCTTCTAAGTTTTTATTTTCCGTGGTTCCCAATCATATTTTGTCTTAGAGTTTTGTAAAGCTCAAAGACTCAACTTTGAGAATATGAAACGGTTTTTTGGAAAAATTGCGTAAATTATGTGTAAATTCAATTTAAAACAAAAAAGAATTTTTCCTATGTTAATTAAATGGAAAACTAAAATAAAAATAGGGACCCCTTAGATTTGAGCTATAGGGCTCATGTTTGGCGAGGAATTTTTTTTACATCAAGTAGAAACATTTGAGGGGGCAAGAGTTACAAAAGAGTTTGAAGCACCCTATTATACATAAATCATATACAACATAAAATTTCTATAGAATAATTCAAGTTACCAAGCATTTTCTTTCTATATAGGGAATAAAATAGAATTTTTGAAGAACTACTTGGTTTAGGATAATTGCTGCAGTTTTCTACAAAGTTTGAGTAATTTAGTTCAACTAACCCTGTTTTCTTCGTAATCTTTGTTTTCGTATATAGTTACGGAAATTGGCAGACTCCAAAAATACATCTGTTTATGCTGCTTCACCATAGATGACGTTTGATTTTTGATTGTTCTGTGTTAGTAAATATCCTACAATTTTATTGTCCACAACTAATACTACATTTTCTTCGAAAGCATTATGTTTCTTATTTTAGTATAATTAGCATCAGTGTTGCAAATAAATATCCTATAGATTCGTTGATGATCCGCTTATTTGATTCCGCGTTATAAATCGCCTTAGTGGTTAAATTTCGAACCGCTTGGTGTGAATGAGCGTTTAAATTTTTTTTATTCTGTTCTAAATCATTTTCTGTAAATACATATAAAGTAAAAGTTATTTGCAGATTATTTATGAGGGAAAAAAATCAGTCTGAAATATACATTTTCACAAGTGCACGAATAAAATTATACAAATTACAATAATTGCAGAAAATTTTAGATAAACTATCAGCACGGTATGCTACATATCTAATATATTTATTTCACTTATACATACATACAACCCAGTTGTCTAAGCCAAACTAATTTATCCGAAGAGTGGATAAACCAATCTACTAATCTCTTTTACCTAACATACAATAAAAAAATAAAAAGGATTGCACTGGTCGGGAATTGATCCCGGTCGCGTTGCAGGCTGGTGTTCTACCACTGAACAGCTTAATCTTCTTGTAAAGTTTATCCAATTAAGGTGGTTTCTACTAGTACCAATTATAAATTATCTTAAGTTAAATTTGATTTACATTATCGACAAAATTTTCACAATTGTTTTGTGGTCGTGTGACACTAAACTGGAAAGGTAATGGCGAGTAAGTATTTATTNTTTATTTTGTTTTAAATTTTAATTAATTACATCACAGAAAGAATAGTTGATTTTATTTTGACGATGAGTATTCTCATTAACTTTCGGAGCGAAAATTGCCCAATCCTACACTGTACTGAAAGATATAAAATTACAGCACCCTTGTGACGTATTAGGCCCTTAAGGGCAAGCCTCTGATCCCATTGTGCCGACGCGCGGCCGAGCATTGTGTCGGACAAAAGGATGTAAATTGAAGGGGTGGTTAAGAACCGCACGCGAAATTACGTCATAATTTCGCCAAGATTTACATTACATTAAAAACATTAAACGGAATGTGGGGAGTCGATATTCCCCGACTACTAGATACATTATTATGTACGTAGCACCATACTGTCGTACCTTCCGGCGACGTTATGGTCTTCAGACTTGTTGGCGGACGACAGGAGCGCCGGGGTGACAACGATACTTAAAGGGGTAATTTTTAGGAGAATAGGAAGCCAGTTCTATAGGATTAAGTGTTGATGAGCAGTTGTGGATGCATGAAAAAACTCCGCAGTTTTATTTTTTTTTTTTGATACTCTACATTTATTAAAACTAACTAAAATATAAATCCTTGATGAATTAGAGTTGATAAGCAGATGTTACTTCACTACAGTAAATGTCGTTTTTCTTAAATAACACTCATTTTATAAAACAAACCATTAAGGATTCAAGGATCATTCACTCACAAAGACATTAGAGGATAAATAAAATTGTTTATGTAACAAAGAAAAACAACGATAAAGCTATATGATGGTTTTGGTCTCTATATTTCTTAATAAGCCTGATTAAGCTACCCAAAGTTATACAAAAACGTTTAAAAACCTTGAATCGCGTTTTAACACTAATGTGTCTCTCTTATAATTATCAGTAGAAACAAGTCTTTCAACATTTAAGTGTCATTCGTGCGATTATCAGTAGAAACAAGTCTTTCAATACTCGTCTGATTCCTTTCAGACAACAAATCTTTCAACACTTATGTGTCATTTTTATGATCACATTAGTACAAGCAAGTCATTCAACACTTATGTGTCATTCTTAAAATCATGAGTAGAAACAGGTCTTTCAACACTCGTCTGATTCCTACGATCATCTGTAGAAAGAAATCCTTCAATATGTTTCATTTTTACGATCACATAAGTAGAAACAAGTCTTCCAGCACTTATGTGTCATTTTTATGATCACATTAGTAAAAACAAGTCTTTCAACACTCGTGTGATTCCTACGATCATCAGTAGAAAGAAATCTTTCAATACTTATGTGTCATTTTTACGATCACATAAGTAGAAACAAGTTATTCAACACTTATGTGTCATTGGTGCGATCATCAGTAGAAACAAGTCTTTCAACACTCATCTAATTCCTACGAACATCAGTTGAAACAAATCTTTCAACACTTACCTGTCATTTTTACGATCAACTTAGTTGAAACAAGTCTTTCAACATTCGTCTGATTCCTACGATCATCAGTAGAAAGAAATCTTTCAACACTTATGTGTTATTCTTACGATCACATTAGTAAAAACAAGTCTTTCAACACTTACGTGTCATTCTTACAATCATATGTAGAGACAAGTCTTTTAACACTCTCCTGACTCCTACGATCATCAGTAGAAATAAATCTTTCAACACGTATGTGTCATTTTTATGATCACATTAGTAGAAACAAGTCTTTCAACACTTATGTGTCATTTTTACGATCACAATAGTAGAAACAGGTCTTTCAACACTTACGTGTTATTCTTACAATTATCAGTAAAAGCAAGTCTTTCAACACTCATCTGATTCCTACGAACATCAGTAGAAACAAATCTTTCAACACTTACGTATCATTTTTACGATCAACTTAGTTGAAACAAGTCTTTCAACACTTAAGTGACATTCTTACTAGCATCAGTAGAAACAAGTCTTTCAATACTCGTCTGATTCCTACGATCATCAGTAGAAAGAAATCTTTCAGCACTTATGTGTCATTTTTACGATCACAATTATCAGTAAAAGCAAGTCTTTCAACACTCATCTGATTCCTACGAACATCAGTAGAAACAAATCTTTCAACACTTACGTATCATTTTTACGATCAACTTAGTTGAAACAAGTCTTTCAACACTTAAGTGACATTCTTACTAGCATCAGTAGAAACAAGTCTTTCAATACTCGTCTGATTCCTACGATCATCAGTAGAAAGAAATCTTTCAGCACTTATGTGTCATTTTTACGATCACAATAGTAGAAACAGGTCTTTCAACATTTACGTGTCATTCTTACGATTATCAGTAGAAACAAATCTTTCAACTCTTATGTGTCATTCTTAGTATAATTAATAAAAACAAGTCTTATTTGTGGAATTTTGTCACCTAGTTCAATTTTCCTTTATATTTTCCTGTACTTATACCTTTTGATTAAGCTCACGATTCCTTTGTCCTTCTCAAAGTGGAAATCTCGAATCAATTTCGTTTTGAAATACGTAAAAGGAAAAGCTTATTGGACGGTTTCGGCCCCGTTCGTATACTTATCGTCCTCACACCCTCTACCCGTCATTTGGTCGAATGGCCGTCGTCCGGAAGGAAATGGCCATCGTTCACCGGTGGCGGGACAGGGCCACTTCCTTCTTGCTATTGCCAACCTTTACTAAGTAATGCTATCATTCCTAAAACGGTAACACCCATTTGATCTGCACCACTTGCTTACGTTCTTACTGCTGCAAAGAAACGCTTGCATTATCCATTATTGCATATATAGAGGAGAACAAAAGAAAAACTGATCGGGTCTTTCCATGAGTCTAGTTTGCACGCATTAAAAGATTGCTACCGTGAAAATACCATATACAGTGTAAACTCTATATAACGACACTTAAGGGACTGAACGTTTTTCGGCTTTATAAAGAGTGGTCGTTCAATGGAGAGAAATAAAAGATATTATTTTACTATTCTACAATAATATGCATTTACTACATATAGTACACATTTTCCCACGAACATTATTATTCATACATTGCGTATAGCCTGTTATCTTCGCCTGATGTTTTTTGCTGCTCCAATATTTTAATTGTATTTTGTTACGTATCTTACTCATATCTTGAGATACTGCTGGATCAATTTGATTATATAAAAAGTATTTTTTTAATAGTTTCGCTGCATCAAGTGCTTGTTTGATGCTTGGTGGAGGGACAGGATCGTCTTCNAATAATAATTGCTTTCTTGTGACGAAGAGCAAAGAAGGCACGTAGACAGGCCACTTGAGACATGCCGACAGCCAACACCAAAGTTACGAAATCTCTTAAAAAACCGGGCATAAAAAACCACATAAACACACAGAGAACTAATGGGCGAGGTTATTACTTACAATTGGCTTGTTGCGACAAAAGCGCGTCTACCACATACCTATGTACAATTGCATCCTACTTATTAAAAACAATATTCGGTTTTGGTTTCGCAAATGAAGTTGCACGATTCATTTTCCTTTTGCTGCCCCAGTTTAAACAAAATAATGGTAGACATATAATAATATATTACGTAAATGTATAACCACAAACTCAAACTAAGATATTACATTACGTAAGTGTATAATTACCTGAGATGTGATTTATTTGAAATACTTGCATTTAAAATGCAAATACAAAATAAAAAATACCTTTTTGATCTTGCATTTAAATACTTTTTTTAGAAAAGCATTTTGTATTTTATTTGAAATACTTTTCCAAACGTATTTTCTTGAAATTGAAATATTATCGATATTGTTTTCCGTATTCAACGTCATGGTTCATGCAATTTTGAAGTTCTAAAGTGATATCAACACCTGCCGAATCACCACCTATAGTATCTTTAGCAAGAAACTACGAAATTCTATGAATTACGACAAAACAGCCCGCAAAACAATATCCAATTGATCATCGACGTTTACTAATCGACATGCCTTAGCGGTCAGAATTGTGGTACAACAAAAGAAAGAGATGGAACGATGTTAACATCGACGTTTACTAATGGACATGCCTTAGCGGTCAGAATTGTGGTACAACAAAAGAAAGAGATGGAACGAAGTTTCGGACAATACCCATCTCTCTCACGATAGGGCGTAAGCGTGCCATGAAAGAGATAGCAGTAGTCCGAAACCATACGCCATCTCCCCCACTTTTCGAGCCAAGAAATTATTACAACGACATATGGCTAAGGCACGTCCATTAATATATGTCTATGGATTTGATATAGGTAGTACAGGTTAATTGTCTTTCTGCTTTAAGGTTAGTTTTTTTTGTACAGAAACGTATTTGTATTTCAGTAATTATACAGAAACCAAATCCTGCTTGAGATCTAACGTCGACGGTACAATGAAATTTTCAACTTTTGTTTATAACTTGAAAACAAAAGACGGTAGTCAGTTTTTGTAAACACCAATAAATTTGTCTCAAAAAAGGGAGATCGAGAAGCCGCCATTGTTTTTTTGTATCTGTTGTAGTTACCGAATTGTCCTATACAAACGTCGAAATTTGCCCACCCTGTATATATTTCCCAGCATATTACGTTCCAGAATTGCTACAAACTTGTAAAATTTCGTATAATTTTTAGATTGCCAGGAACATTTAATGCCTGTAACGGTAGTAAAACTGACAAATGTTCAAGAGCCCGTTCAAAATCGACACAGTAAACACTTTTGCGGAATATTATCCGTACATCCGGCGAGAGCGGCAAATCTGAATAAAACATGGCGTTTTCTACGCGCGATTTTCTCTCTCTTAAACACGTACGATAGGGGTTGTGTATGATGTACGTCTGAATGTCTTCTTAAGTTGTTGACGTAATATTTTTCGTTTGCTCGTACGACTTAGTTAAATGGCGTGATAAGGGACGGTGACATCACAAGTTCCAAAAGTATCCGGTTGCGAATGGCGTTTCCGGGACTTCTCGCCCATAGCCGCGCGATTTTATTAATAATTTTATCGTAATGTTGTCAAAATTTTGATCGATAAGGGAAACTGATTTGAATTATAGCCGATAGAACGATAACTACATAGCTTGCTACTTAACCTAACTTTTCAACAGCATATGGGTTCCTCAAGACATTCTCTAAAATTGAACTTGATATTTAATAAATATTCCTTCTGATTAAATTAGTTCCTACTTATTCAATGTAATGTAACTGCGATGATTTCACAGCCCCACAAAAAAAATTAGTTTCCGGTACGCTAAATCCGAGGTCAGTTTAACGCTAGCACGTCAGAGTTTGGACATAACCTCCAAAAACCCTTCAAAATCCACTAAATCATGATAAGGTTATGAGGTCATATTGAGGATTAGGAATTTAAACGATTATGAAGTTATACATTTAGTGGAAGAGTTGATTGGTTACGAGTTTTAGATTTAAAATCGTTTGGGATTATCATGATTAACGATTTTAGTGAATTTTGAAGTGTTTTTTTGAGATTGTCCAAATCCTGACAGTAGACTTGGATTCAGCGACCTCAAAAACATATGGTATACTTAGTCAGACCTCCAAGTCGAAAAAATTATTTTGGGGGCTGTTCTATTTCTCTAAACTGTAACTTTATCAAGTGAAGTATTCTACCAAATAAGGTTCTACAGCATTCAGTTTTGAAAATTTTGTAATCATTAAAATTATGATTTTTTGAATAAGCAATTGGAGTATAATTTGAATTTACTTAATTAATCATTAGAACATTTAAAATGTTCGGTTATTGCAGTTTTAAATGATCCACCAGTCAGGCCAATGCAACATTTAGATGTGTGTTAAAAGTAGAATGCATCATCTAGACAATTTTGCTTTTATTATTTTTATTTTGATAGCTGTTTCTTAACTTTAAAGATTACTGAGAGCTACTATCGTCTACATGAATTATACTCTGTGCAAGTACTAATACTTTATTTGATTTTCCGTGGATTTTACATGTTCTTTTATCATTTTTAAATAAGATCGTTAACATGTTTTATTTATTGTCATTATTTTTCATATAAAATTTGTGACATACATACCTATTTCAACATTTTACAAAATTCTACCTCTTTAGGAAGCTGAAAGGGGGTTTGCAAAGATTGCATGTTTGTTTTTGGTCCGATTTACTTGAAACTGGTTAAAAAATTCAATCTCTGTTGGGAGGGAAGGGTGGTAAAAGGGAGTTGTAATTTTTAAATGGAACATACATTATTTGTGGTCAAATTTACATGAAACTTGATCTTAATGGTCTCTCATTTAATTTCTGAATGACCTACCTCGACATTTTAAAAAATTCAACCTCCAACGGGGTGGGGGTAAAAAGGTGTTGCAATTTTTGTTTTGGCAATTTTTAAAAATCAACCCTTAAAAATGAAATGTTGTTGCTACGTTTGTATTTGAAATCTAAGATGGCGACATTACATAAAATTAAAACGTTGTAAGGGTGAATTGGGAGTTGAAAGGTTTTACGGAGAAACAATATGAATTTCTGCGAGCGAAGATTTTTATGATGATTCATTTTGATAAGGAAATGTTGATAAATTCATAATTATGATTCAGAAAAGACGTTAATGTGTTATAAAGTTTGTGTTTTCCTTTGATCAGAGAACAAATACGTTTGAATAGAAGAAATTTTGAGACGGGTGGTTTTGTTATTTCATTGTTGTATCTATTTTAATGGTCGTTACGTGATTTTGTCGGAAGAATTCCCGGAAATCAAAGCCAACGACTTGATAAGGAAAACGATGGATGCCATTAAGTGAATCTCGTATAATAGCCGAAGTGCCCGTAGATCATGACTAATGTTTCCTCCCACTCGTTCGCTGGACAGAGAATTAGGACGCTTAATAATACTCGCGGAAAAGGAGAAAATTTGCTCTTTTACCCGAAAACAGGGTAAATACACGCCCACAGATTTTTCTTCGGCTGCGGTCAGTTCCAACCGTATATGAATTTATTCAGTGAAAACCTATATTCGAGTACAAATAAAACATACCTCATGGAAAGGTTGCAACCTCTTTTCACTCGATTAATAATATCGAACAGCATATATATCAAGTTTTGAGTAAGTTCAACCACAAATAAAGAGTGTCCCAAACAAAAATTGCAACACCTTTTAACCCCTCCCTCTTCGGAGGTTGAATTTTTTAAAATGTCGAGATAGGTCTTTCAGAAAATACCACAAAAGGCGCGGTAAACGCCATCTGTAGTACGATGCTACATATTAGGATTACGTATGCTCCAACAAGGTCCATTTAAATATAAGGATATCTACTTGCTGAAACGAATCCTGGCGTGGCCAACCTCAACGTGATAGGTACGTTACCATAATCGAATAAAATAATAAGTGGTCAGTATTCTATCGAAACTGCCAGGCGCGAATCGCGATTTCGATCTTTTTGGATCTCATCAGCGCGTCGCAGACAGCTCCGACAGAACGCATCTGTAGTACGATGCTACATTTTAGGATTACGTACGCTTCGACAGATGGCGTTCACCACGCCATTTGTGGTATTTTCTAAAACGCGCTGTTAAGACAACAGGTAAAAGTTGGTCTGTGTTCTGTCGGAGCTGCCTGCGACGCATGGATGAGATCCAAAAAGATCGAAATCGCGATCCGCGTCTGGCAGTTTCGACAGAATACAGATCACTTCGAATTATTTTATTCGATTATGGTAACGTGCCTATCACTTTGAGGTTAGCTACGCCGGGATTCGTTTCAGCAAGTAGATATCGATATATTTAAATGGACCTTGTTGGAGCATACGTAATCCTAAAATGTAGCATCGTACTACAGATAGCGTTTACCGCGCCATTCGTGGTATCTTCTAAAACGCGCTGCTAAGACAACAGGTAAAAGTTGGTCTGTGTTCTGTCGGAGCTGCCTGCGACGCACGGATGAGATCCAAAAAGATCGAAATCTCGATCCGCGTCTGGCAGTTTCGACAGAATACATACAGAATACATACAACGAATTATTTTATTAGGTCTTTCAGAAATTAAATGAGAGACCATTAAGACCAAGTCCTTCCCCCCAACAGATATTGAATTTTTTAACCAGTTTCAAGTAAATCCGACCAAAAACAAACATGCAATCTTTGCAAACCCCTTTCAGTTTCCTAAACAGGTAGAATTTTGTAAAATGTTGAAATAGGTATGTATGTCACTAATTTTATATGAAAAAGCATTAATGCCAAGTTTCAGGTGAATTTGACTATAAATAAAACTACTTACTTAACCATAGACATCATTATGTTTAGCTGTCAGTTGCGTTTTGTTATGCATGACAGTTGCGTTTTCTTATACCACGTTTTTTTTTTCACGGGAACGTATCCTATGTCCGTCTCCTGGTTCTAAGCTACTCCCCACCAATTTTAAGCCAAATCGGTTCAGCCGTTCTTGAGTTATAAATAGTGTAACTAAAACGACTTTTTTATATATATAGAGATTGGACAAGTTGGATTTTTATACCTATTAAAAATGAGATGAAATTACGTTAAATGTTTTCGTTTTGGCTGAATTAGTTTAGGTGAGGTTTATGTTGGCGACAACATTTTAGGCTACTGTCGTTATCTTCGAAATTTATTTAAATTTGTATCTCTTTAACAAATTTAAGGTAAACGATTCTTAATGCTATAAACCTAAATGTATAATTATTGTGATATGGCTAAGTTTGAAGTATAAGTAGATACCGTCCAGTAAAATAAGTTTTACTCCTCTCATTCGGTTGGAATTTACTTTTATCTTTCAAACGTGAAATGGGACGTTCGTTGTACAAGAAGAGTGAAGTAACGGGAGAGGGTTATTTTATTTCCGGCCGGCTCACTTCCGACCGCTGGTCGATTCCAACATTTTATCCAAAAAATCCATTAACTGAGGAAGCAATTTAGAAGGAGTTAACACATCACGAGTCTGTCCGGGACGAAACCGGGCTCTCCTTCTTCGTCCTTCCGGTTCCGAGACCACTTACGTTACAATAAGAAACGCGGTTGTTGATACTCGTTTCACTTTATTGTTTTAATACTCACTATACCTTATTTACCGCCATCGTTTACGAGGTAATACACTTCCCTTGCTACTTTTATGACCTTTCCGTTTTACTTGCGGCGCTTAGTTAAATAGACGAAGGCTAATTCCGTTTTTATTACAGCAGATCTGTTTGCTTATGAGTACATTGAAACCAGGAGTTTGGAACGGACTTTTGTTTCGACAGATTTAGTCTATAAAATGGATATACACTATGTCTGATTAGTATTTTGATATATTTGAAAGGTAACATCTGGAAGCACTGTGTTAGAGTGCATTTTGTGATAGCACCACAACGTAGGGGATATAAAAAATATACAAATAAAGTACCCCAGTTAACGAGCCGTTTATGATTGAGAACAGTTGTCAGTTTGACAGCCGCGTTATCTTATTGGCTTTCGTTATCACGTCAACTGACGAAACACACGTACCTATTCGTGACCTTCGCAACAGCTGGTGCGTAGACAGGTCAAATTCACGTAATAATTAGAAGCAGTTGGGGATTTCGTTAAGGTCATTACTCTCATATTTTTATATACCACTGAGTGGTACGAAATGGCTCATTCTATTTCTTTTTAATGTACTTTTTTCTCCCTTAATTTTCCTGGAATACTAATCAGATATACTGCATATTAAGAAATCACTTCTGTTCTTTAGAAATTCGAAAAAAAAATTGTCCTTTAACTCTACTTATGTCTGGTAAGTGATCTTAAAGTCCAAATACTGCATTTCTAGAATTTGAGGTTAGGATACTTCGAAATCATGACGTACTGTACTAATATCAGTTCTGGTCATTATTTTCTGATCCACGTAAAACAGTTAAATTATGACCAAAAAACATCAAACTACATGTGCTCTTAATTCAACGATTAAAACGGTTTTCATCAAATATTCGAGTTTTCTAAAAGAATAATGGAACTATTTGTTTCTATCATATGCTTTTAACTTTATCTTTTAATTTAAAATCGTAATATTTTTTCAGCTGTTGTACATAGAATTATTTGTTACAGATTCGAAAGGACTTCTTTGGGCGAGTCATCAAATCACCAACAACATCAAGTGAGTATTTTCTTAGTACCTACATTACTCTTTAACCCCTGTATATTACTCCAAATACCTACATGTAATTGCCACAATAGACTTGTTGATTTTATGTATTTCTACTAATGTAAGCAAAATCGTGTCTTAATACATGTACTAGGCAAAAGGTTTTGCCTTGTACGTGGAATAGGCAATCATGAAAATTAAACCGCTGGGGTTTAAATTGAAGGTTAGGTTTATCGTATAATAATTTTATTAATAACTGTTCGTTCCACGACTTGGAAGTGTAAATAGGTATAAAAACATATTTAGTGTCCTATGAAGTTAAAGTGAATAATGACATCAAATTGGATTAGTAATGGCAAAAAGGAAGACGAATTCAAAATTAGTATGAAATATAGCTCTGTTTAAGGTTGCAAATGATGTATGATCTATAAGCTATGCATATCAACGATCCAAATTCCTATAAACAAAAGAATATTGTTGCCTTTTCCTACCGTAACTTTATGAGTGTAACCTAACCTTACTTTTATTTGATTGTTGATTCAGCGTAACATACCTGTATAATCATCACAGTGTATATGTTCATACAGTGTCAGTGTGTTTTTTAATTAGTTAAGTTGCTATTTCTATTAAAAAATATATATATATGTGCCAATAAATTATCATTTTTATTGTGAACTGATTAAATTGAAAGCCCCTCCTGGGCGACATTTTAAATATAAAAACAGAAATTTCATCTTCCATAAATTTAATACCAGGAAGTGCTTCATTGTCGCCCCCCCCTCTCTTTCATCTCGTTTCATCCACCTCTCGAGCTCATTCACGGCAACAGAACGAATTAAACAATTGAAAACTCCGACCGTCGCCGGGGGCTCCGTCGACGTCGTCGGCGTCCCGACGCGTCACCGTCCCATCCGTCGGTCCGTCGTCGCTAACGTTAATTGTCGCTTTCGGATTAGCAATTACTTATTAATACGTTTGCTTCGTTTACCTAAGGAAATGAAGATCTGACAATGAGTTTTGCCAGCAACGGGGCGCTGTCGGCGGCTGTGAGGGTTGGGGGGGAGCGGAAGATGACGACGACGGCCAGCGTCGCGCAGGGTCGGGTCTGGGGGAGTCGTCGTCGAGGGGGCGCAATTACAGCGGTTGGTGGAACAGTAATTTATACGTAACAATGTTGACAATTGTATCTTCCGCGCCGACGGATTAGCGAACGGCCCCCGGTGCTTGTAGAGAAAGGAAAACGGGGAGGGGGGAGGTTAGAGAGCGGGAGAGGGACGAGAAGGGGTGCGCCATGACGAGACGTTATCCCATTGTTTGCTGAAGATAATTACAGCGCCGGTAACGATATTGAATCGAAACGATTTCGTGTTGAGGTAATAACGGATTTACGCTCATCTGAAAATGCCTCATCCCCTTCAAGGATTTTAAGAAAATTGTTCCAAATTGTTTTAGAGGGATAAGAAAATTAGACTTGTTCTCTAAATGTCATTGTCTGCAATCCGATGGTACGTCTAATTAACATATAATTACAATAAAAATAATTAGAATAAAATATATAAAATAAGTTTTTTTGACTTCCTGAAAATTTATACAAAAAAACAATCATTTTAGAAATTTCATTATGAAATTCTTACATAGTTGTTTTTTGTTTCTTTCCAGATTCTGAATCCAACAAGAAACAGAACGACATTTGGTATCACTATAAAGAAGGCTATAGTAATGCCGTACGAAAATCAATCAAAATTTCAACCCTTAAATAATTGTTATAAAAATAAAACAGAATCACACTACTATCGTTAATCGTAAGTTAAGAACATACAAGTTTCCGATGGAGAAGTAAAAGGTATTAACATTTATTTTGTTTATCTTCTGTATTTTTGTGTAATTTTTATTTTGTAATAAATTCTAGAGCGAGAGAAGTTGAAGTCGAATTATTTTACCTTAATTTTACTTCATATGTCAGTACCCTGTCTAAATCAGAAAGGATCCCGTTTTCCCAATTCATTTAAGTACCTACCTTAATTCACCCTTGACTTTACAAGGACAATCATCGAAGCCAAAATACGCAGGTTCACCCAAAGGTAGGTGCACGATTACTCTTATATTATTTTTGTTTTGCATCCTTATTTCTTAAAGGATTCTTTGAATTTGTTATAACATCCAATGGTCCCGTAGAAATTGACTTAAATATTTCACCGAACCGTAGCGGTATTTTAAAAGTAGGTTCACACAGTGCCGTATTCATGCCGTACTACTACCGTGACCTGATATTTTCGTACCATGTCGCTATAAAGTCGTTTCTTGAGCAATCGGATGGTCTACGACCCACGACAGACGCGGCACTGTAGGGAAAAACTTTGGGTGTTTCATTCCCACCAGCCAGTAATGCTGGTGGGCGGGCAGTCCCTCCGGACTATGCCGGAAAGTAGGGCGGAAGGCCCTCTTCAGCCTGCTTTCAGGAATCGTGGGAATGGGTGGGTGGTGGTTCGGGTGAGAAAGTTGAGACTGACGAAATGAAGACAGAAGAGAATGAAAGATTATATGTGGAATATTACTGCCCCAGCATTTGCCTAAGTGATCCAAGGAAACCATAGAAAAACTTGGATCAAGGCAGACGGACCCGGAATCGAACCGGCGTCCACCCGAATGCTAAGCAATGGTCTAGACCTCTAGGCCATGCCGCTCGGTCTTGAAAGGGAAACGGTATTATGTTTTTATAGCTGCAGGGTTGTTCTAATGCCGCAATCTTTACATTCGACCGTGGTAATTCTTATGGTAGTACCTCTGAACACACTTACTACAAACAATATTTTTATTATCTATTATGCATATTTATGTTATTATAATTTTCTCAATTGTATCTACCAATCTTAAACGTTATACAGCAGTAGCACGGAACTACATGTGGGAATGTCGGCGGAACGGTGTGGTCCGTGAACGGCATGGGTACGGAACTGTATGTGTGAATCGGCCTTTATTTTGATTCTCCATAAAGTTTAATCGGAAACAAAATAAAAATTTTAAAATGCAGTAAAGAGTTCCGATTTACGAAATACGAATACATTACTGGCTATAACGTTACTCATTGCCGCTAATACTTCGTGAACATAAACGGTTGATAATAAATAATATTTTCATCATGTCGCTGAAAACTGGTGCAGGTAGCTGCCCAATATGCAACGTCTTAACGAGCAATTCCATTTAATTTTACTTTTGAAAACGGTAAAGTTGAGAAATAAGATTTTGTTAAGTTCCGGTAAGCTTCCGTTGTAAAAATGCCGAACTATATGCAGGAGCGGATGTGAAAAAGTGTACGGAACTTCGGTAATTACGGAAGCGGAAGCAGAAGTCTGTTGAAACACTAATATGAACCATTTATCCAAGTATGTTTTGTGTATAGTTATATCGTAAAGAAAAATTGATTGATACATTTTCGAAAAGCTCTTAGACTGGCTCCAATTAATTGCAAACAATAAGGGACGTTATTTATAAGAATTATGATATTCGGGTAGGTTTCAGATGAAAACGATCCATCTCTCAAGCTAGCCAACTTCGTTAATTCATTATTATTAGTGTCGGCGAAACGGTGCCATTTCGGCAAATCTATTAGTGCGCATCACGTTAAGAACAGTATTAATAATTCCGCATCGGGCCCTATCTCCATAATTAATTCTGTATATTTGCTCGAACGAGCAACCCTCAACCCTTCCCCGATTCGCGCCCAATCCCATCTACACGCCCGGTTTCGTAACCGGCACAATTTGTCTCTGTTATTTTGCGCCCGGTCTCTTCTAATTTACTCTATAAATTACGATGCCTTAATTTGTTATGTAACATCAACAGCCGCTAACGTAGGCAACGAATTTACTAAATAGTGTTGGTTGAGGGTGTCGGCTGTTTGGCTGAAATAAAACTGACGTAAAGCATGTGATCATAAAAAAAAATTAGTGGATTCGAAGTCTCTAAATAAATTTAAAGACAATAAAAAACGTGTCGAGATACTTAGAAGACACTGACAACTGAGATCATCACAAAAATTGTTAGAGAGGGTATTCTTGAATAGTGTTCAATGGAATTCAATTTTTGATTCTTTGGCTAGGGTCTTCGCCAGGGGGCGTCATAGTTAATCAATATTTGACCGATTTTGATAATGGATAAGGCGATTCCTATCGATTCTAAAAGTCATTGCTCGAGTTAGTCAGAGTGGAGACTTAAATGTTTAAAACTGAAGAAAATGCTTTCAATATTGGTCAACTTTGACCCCCCCTGAAAGAAAAACTAGCGAATGGCCATTGAGACACTCTTCTATTAATTTTTGCAAAAATTTCTGATGGTCCATTTCGAAGAACAAATTTGTATTAGAGTGATTCTACTGTTCGTTTCAAGAAGTTGGAGATATGCCCCTTCCCTTTATTAGGATGCTCCGTAGCATAATTCCAAATTCAATCATATTTGTCTGCGGAGCTCATTTCTTCATCGATCATCGAGCGAGAACTAGACAAAAGTGTACAGTACCATTTGCAAAATTATTTAAACTGCCTCGTTAAAATTTAAGAATATGCTTTATTTAAAAGCATATTTAGCCAAAAATAATAACAAGTGAATTAACTTAACGTTCTACACATCTATAAAACTTTTGCTTTGTTTTCTATTGTTAATTTATATACATTTTTGTTTTAAGAAATTGCTAAACATTTTCGTCTAGTACTGTACACTTCTAGCCGATCTCCTAAGACCGCCCATCGAGAGCTCTGCTCGTTCAAGCTTGTTCCAACTATTTCTGTCTTACTCACGCCTAGTGTGTATTCTTTCTATCTTCGCGCAAACTTCTTCAAGGTCACAATTCTAACAAATTGAAATAGACTGTACTTCTTTGTATACTGATAGAAGTAATAAGGTTATGTTGTGGGACGGGGTGAACGGCGAGATGGTGAAAGGACGGTATTTGCAAGCGTTATGTAGGGCGGTTCGGCGGCTGGTGGTGGTGATGATAATAATTACAACGATGTGTTCGTTTGTGACACGGCGACGTTCTCGGTTTGAGTTACGAGAGCAATTGCGAAATTAGATATTTGCTACCTGGCTTAGCTAGTAAGCCTATAATGGAATTGCTTCGCTAATGTATATTGCTGCGAAATGCGGCAACGCTGCAGGGGAAATCGTTAAATCACAATGAGATATATTCGGTTGTGTTGTAGGTATATATAATATATATTAACTTATATACGTTACAAGTGTAGGTACATTGTAGAAAGCCTCCTACATATACTTGTATGAGACAAATTTAACACATTTATAATTACGAAATTCCTATGGCAAAAAAGGGAGGTGGTGGACTGGTTTATTTAAAATATGAACGCAAAATTCATGGAAATCTAAATGGAGAATATCGATTACCTAATGAATTTAAAGGAGATAGGAATAAAATCTGGATCTGTAGGATAATTATGTACATATTAGATATGAGCCGAGTACCCTGTTTCGATCCACTTTTTTAAGGATCCGATCGGATACTGGATAATGGCGCCGGATACCCGCCAGTGCCGGTTAATTCTACCCGAGAGAAAAAAGAGGAAAACGCCAGTATTAATAATTTAATGTCTATAATAAAAACCCTTAATCTACTTAAAATTGGTAATTACGATTCTATTGGGATAGGTCGTTTGTTCTAATTTGTATTATTTATTGATTACTATTGGGATCCGTCAAATGGGCCCACACCATCTGGAGGCAAAATTTATAACTCGAATGAGGGAAAAATTAACAGAGGAAGTGTGCACGCAAATTGTAAAATTGTTTATTAAAATAATAAAACACGTTAGAAAAGTAAAAATTTTTTTGATGATGGAGTCGACGAAGTTTTCTTCTAAAGTTAAATCAAATAAAAAGTTAATATGTTCAGTAGTGGACGCGGCGGAAATTAAAAGGTTAGAAGCATCTGAAATGTGGTGCTACAGGCGAATAATAAGGTTACGGTAAATAGAGAAGGTTAGAAATGAAGAGATATTAGAAAAAGTAGGAGAACGGAGGATTCCATGGAAGTCAATAAGAACTAGGCGAGATAGGTTAAAAGGGCGGACACCTTCTCAGGTATGAAGGTCTAGTCAGAGACATATTAGAGGCAGAAACGGGAGTTAGAAGGGATAGAGGTAGACCTAGATTAGATTCCCGACTGGAAATTAGTTCAGAGAACCCGGATTATGATCAGATGCGGATCATATTTTCCGTAATACGGGCATCTGATCATTTTCTGATCAGAGTACAGTACCGTTGATCCACCCAACTGATCAGTTTCTGATCAGAGTACAGTAATCTATCCGTTCATCCACCGATCTGATCAGTTTCTGATCAGAGTACAGTACTCCATTCTTTGATCTGGTCATCCGATCAGAAATTGATCAGCGCACAGTACCTACTCTATCAGTTGATCCAACCATCTGATCAGAAATTGATCATAGTAGAGTATCCTATCCCTTAATCCAGTCATATGACCAATTTCTTATCAGAATCTAATGCTACAAATTCTATTACGGTTTCGGTGCAATCAAG
Organism: Agrilus planipennis; assembly: GCF_000699045.2. Classification (NCBI taxonomy): domain Eukaryota; kingdom Metazoa; phylum Arthropoda; class Insecta; order Coleoptera; family Buprestidae; genus Agrilus; species Agrilus planipennis. The sequence goes on from NW_020442428.1 coordinate 1,044,601, forward strand.
ATTGAATCCGATGTTCTGAACTGGATCATAATACAGAACTTTATTTTTTACCTTATTTATTCTGTATGCAATATTGTTCATCAAACAAACGGATCCGTCATGGATCTTAGAAACAGATCCGACATGGATTTTTGAAATGTATCCTATGTTGATCATATATGGGGTGACGATTTTCCATCATACCCAGATCAGAAGGCCTGATTTATTTCTGATCAATCTTCATGCAATTGTGATCCGCATCGGATCCAATCCACTTACTAATTTCCAGTCGGGTTACTGTTCGCAAATAGTTAAGGATGTGGATTGTTCGAGTTTTAGGAAAATGCGATGATTAGCTCAGGATAGGAAAGAGTGGAGGTGCGTGTCCAGCCAGTCTTAGGACTGACGACCTTATGATGATGATGATATGCTTGAAACAAACTTAATTGAAATAAAACAAAGGAATATTACAAGTGACAAACTTAAAATGCATCAATAGAATATGTAAGCACGGTCCGTAAAAGGAAGAAGAAAAAACCGTAGTCATTAAATAAATTATCAACGCTTTACAAACCTAGCACGAAATTTCAATATTTTCCTCTCTGAAATTAATGTTGAAATTTGCGTCGAGCGAAACGAATTTATGTAGCGTATAAATGAAGCTGGAAACATTTGTTACCAAAACAATTAATTTAGAAGCAAGGAAACAAGAAGAAGACGAAGAAGAGTCAGTAGAGTGTCTGTCTCTCTCTCTCGGTACCGGCTTTCAGTCCGGGTTTATTTTGTGCAAACTTACTAGACGAAGTTCGAATAAAGATTGTATGTTTAATGCGGCCAAGACATGTGTTATAGCCTCACGTAATTACTTACAGGCGTTAAATTGTCTACACGAATATAAATGCGGCGGAAATATGTTCTTCTAAATTTGTCGCAAGAAAAATCGCACTGCATTCGCGGATCGCGTAGAATGCAACCTTTTCTTTTTATTTTCATAAAGTATTTGCTTGTTGATACAATTCATACACAAAACAGGCGTCGAAATAGAAACGGACAAACGACAAATTCATGTGTCTAAATATGTATAACTGTACACTCAAAAAAGCTCTGGTTCACTTGAAGAATCAATTAAAGACAGAAATTGAGACAAGACGGTAACAAGTAAAATTTTCACAAATTCAGGTAGGTATTGATT
>NW_020442428.1:1050649-1063137 GCF_000699045.2 Agrilus planipennis
AAAAAAACGAGTTTCGGTTTAGTTTCGGTTTCGGCGGCAAACCTGCCGAAACTACGACCGAAACCGAAACTGCGTTCGGGAGTTCTCGCGCTCTGCTCGGTCATGTTCGGCGCGTTAAATTCCATCCGAGCGAACAATAACAAAAGTAATTTTATGTTTTATATTATATAAAAAAAAGCATGAATAATCTTCAAAAGAAAAATGAGTCTAGTCTACTGTACTTACTCAAATAAACATCTTACCTATTTTAAGTATTTTTAAGGCGCAATTAAAGTATTTCCTTAAATGAGGGATTGTTATGTTTTTGTTATATTTTGATTTGATTATCAATAAGTAAAAATGTCAAAGACTGCAGAGCTATGTGATTTAAAGATAAAAAAATAAAACTGACTGATTATAATAACGTTTTTTTTATTTTTGTCTCAAAACATGATCCTTATTAGGAAGTTTCGGTTACGGTTTCTGTTTCGGTTTCGGCCGAAACCGAGACCGTTGCCGAAATTCGGTTTCGGTTTCGGTCGTAAAAACCAGTTTCGGTCGGACACTAAAAATGATGAATCAAAGTTGCTCACATTTGCTATTGAAGGTATTAAAAGGTTATAAAGGGGCAAAGAGACATTCCATGAATACCTTCTAATTCTTTAAATGAAGAGCCAAAAAAAATCTAAACTCCTTGGAGATGGAAATACTGGATTGATATTGTTTTCCGGGTTCAATGTCCTAGTCCATGGAATTTTGAAGTTCCAAATTGATATCAACACCTGCCATATCACCACATCGTACCTTTAGCAAGGAACTACGAAATTCTATGAATTACGAAAAAATAGCCCGCAAAACAATATCGAATTCATATACGACAGCTGTATAAAACTGAAAACTACAAGACGTTGTGGTGTGCTAATAAATGTGTATAGTCCAAAATTCTTAGAAAACGATTCGAAAAACTTCACTGATTAGATGAACCCAAAGCTAAAGTATCTATGGATTCCATTTTTTTCTCTTTTTACAATGTATAAAAGATCGGAAACAAAATTGTGGTGTAATTATTTTGATATAAATGATGATGTTGATTTTACATCAATAAAATTATTTGCAACCCTATTTTGGCTCTGATCTTTCACGGTAAACAAACTGTTTTGGCATCAGTGTCTTTTCTCCAATTAAAACAGGTGAAAAAGGTAAATATAGAAGAATTATTTGTTACTGAACTAAAGAANCGCGTTTTCTAAAAACATATTAATGGTTGTTATAAAAAAAAGAACATATTTTTTTAGAGCAACTGGATCATTATCATCATCGTCATCGGTTCGTCAGGTAAGGTTACTTGACACGTATCTCCACCCTTTCCTATGCTGAACTAATCTTTGCATATCCTTAAAACTAGAATATTCCAAAGCTTTAATTACTTGTGAATAGTACTTCAATGAAGGGTTACCTCTACTTCTCTTAACTCCTTTTTCTGCTTCTAATATGTCTCTAATAACTCTTAACATTCATGCCTGATAATAACGCATCCGACCTCCCTATTTCTTATTGACTTATAGCTTGATAATCAATGAAAAACAATATAACCTTATCTAGGGTTATTTAATAAATATTCAATCCTCTTAATAGCCCGTTCTCTCCTAAAATTCTGCAAAAACCAACTAAGTAAAAGCCGCAGTTTCTTTCGATGGAAACTTATTGAAATATTGGAAGACAATACTGAAATATTGAAATATCGGAAGACATAGTGCCTAGCGTGACCTCATACCAACATACCCCCCAAAACATACCACATTTGAGGGCTCAAACTCAAACACGTCAGAGCTGGATTCTGTGATTGTCGACTTGAATGTGAATACATAATTTAAAGAATATGCTTGCAAGGTTTTCTTAAAAATATTTTATACTAAAGTGAATGTATAAAATTAAATAGTAAAAAAGTATTTATTTGAAAAAAGTTTTTGGAAAGTCTTACTAAAGTTTTGACAAATTACAAAGATATTCTGTACAGTAGATTTAATTCATGCCTATACATCCACCTCCTGCTGATGCTTCATCACGCTTTTACGAGTTTCCCATTGAGCAGGAGCTGTCCTGTTACAGTGTCATTATGAAACTGCAGTAGAAATATATTCAGTATCTATACCCTTTGGCAAAACTATTGAACCGTCTTCACATATAGCAGTTCAGCGCACATAAAATTGATTTATGACCGCTTGGAAAAAACGCCGACATTTTATGTTAGATCTTTACACTGTGGTCATAACATCATTAAGTAATTCCTACCGATCAAGTAACCCTTAAATTAATTATCGTAAGTGTATAATCATTAAAAGAGACTTAAAATGTGAGTTAAATTTCGAGTACGAAAGTACGAAATATGTCTCTGGTGTAAATTGTAAATGACGATAAAAAGCGAAAGTTATTCATTGTGCCAATGGCAAAGTTTCCGACGGGTATATACATGGCTTTGAACGGAAATCGATAAACTAATAAAAAGTTACTTGCAAAATCGAGTTAGGCAAAAGTTATTAGGAGATGCCGCAAGTTATCCGATTTAAAGTTTAAAATCAACAAATTTAGCGATCCCAGGTGTAAAAGAGTACGCGTAGTAAGGCGATAAAGAAACAGGCCGTGGGTAAGTGGATTGAAAATCGACTGAATATACAGATACGTAATAACGTTCGATGTTGAATCGTTCTCGAAGATTTTTATCGCTAACGGTAACATATCGTAAGAGAAAATAGCACGCGGAAAATGTTTTACGATAAAATCGCATGACGACGGAAAAATTGGTATGCTTTTCGTCCTCGATTAAAGTAAACTATTCATGTGACAAATAATTAGCTACCTTTACTTATGATTTAACAATAATTATTAACAAAACACTACTGTATGAAAATAAATAAAAGTAAAACAAAACTAGTGGTGTGATAGATAGGAGACGAAAAATTAGAAGAAATGACCGGTTTTAGGTATCTAGGAAGTCAGATAAGTCAGGACGGAAGGAGTAGTAGGGATATAATGTAAAGGATAGCGCAGGGTCGAGTCGTCTTCAATAAAAATAAGTCACTTTTATGCTCGCGAATGGTTAATTCAGAGGTTCGAAAAAGAGTTTTAAAGGAGTATGTTTGGAGCACGGCACTGTACGGGTGCGAAACATGGACGGTGAGCACGACGGAAAAGAAAAGGTTAGAAGCATTCGAAATGTGGTGTTACAAGCGAATGTTGAGGATACCGTGGATAGAGAAGGTTAGCAATGAAGAGGTATTAGAAAGAATAGGAGAACAGAGGAGTCTATGGAAGTCAATAAGAAATAGATGAGATAGGTTGGTAGGACACCTTCTTAGGCATGAAGGTCTAGTCAGAGACATATTAGAGGCAGAAACAGGAGTAGATTAGATTACTATTCGCAAATGGTTAAGAATGTGGGATGTTCTAGTTTTAGGGAAATGCGAAGATTAGCTCAGGATACAAATAAGTGGAGGTGCGTGTCCAACCAGTCTTAGGACTGACGACCTTATGATAATAGACAAAAAAGTTGAGGATTTTTCATGTTTTCAAATGTATAAGTGTATGAAATGCATATGCTGGGGTGCGTTCAGAAATGTCTTCGTGAATCAAATTGACACGTTTCACTTCTTTCAAAACATTAAAGTGAAATAACAATGAAGAAAAGCCTGCTGCAAATTGCTTGATCGTTCTTCGTAATTTTTCTCTTTGTCAAAAACCTTACCTTTTAGTGCTGGAAACAGCGGTGGTGAGAACTGAGACGTTATATGAGACGCCAGATGGGGTGGGAAGAACAAAGGGGGTGTTGTTCTGGACGTCGTACTGCTGTCGAGTTGTAACGGTCGAAAACCCCCTGCACTGAAACAAAACAGAATAATCCATTGAGGCCTTTTAATGAAAAAGATAATTTATAAATTAAATAATTGAGACTGATGTTAGACTAGGGATGACACCTTGGATGTCGAGACGGGTTTTAGGGTTCCTAGACGTTTTATGTGAAATAGTGCTCGATATTCCGACATTTCTCCAATAGACTGAAATCTCAATTCAACCGCAGCGAAGGACTCGAAGTCCTCGTGTCCGCGTTTTCTAAAAACATATTAATGGTTGTTATAAAAAAAAGAACATATTTTTTTAGAGCAACTGGATCATTATCATCATCGTCATCGGTTCGTCAGGTAAGGTTACTTGACACGTATCTCCACCCTTTCCTATGCTGAACTAATCTTTGCATATCCTTAAAACTAGAATATTCCAAAGCTTTAATTACTTGTGAATAGTACTTCAATGAAGGGTTACCTCTACTTCTCTTAACTCCTTTTTCTGCTTCTAATATGTCTCTAATAACTCTTAACATTCATGCCTGATAATAACGCATCCGACCTCCCTATTTCTTATTGACTTATAGCTTGATAATCAATGAAAAACAATATAACCTTATCTAGGGTTATTTAATAAATATTCAATCCTCTTAATAGCCCGTTCTCTCCTAAAATTCTGCAAAAACCAACTAAGTAAAAGCCGCAGTTTCTTTCGATGGAAACTTATTGAAATATTGGAAGACAATACTGAAATATTGAAATATCGGAAGACATAGTGCCTAGCGTGACCTCATACCAACATACCCCCCAAAACATACCACATTTGAGGGCTCAAACTCAAACACGTCAGAGCTGGATTCTGTGATTGTCGACTTGAATGTGAATACATAATTTAAAATATTGTAAAACGTTTCTTTCAGTTTTAAGTAAATTTAGAGTTTTAGTTATTATGAAATAACTGCTGACAGTTTAGTTCTACAGAACCTATTGTAGGTACGTACCTAAATAATTAAAGTCCTTACGTTACGTTGGTAAATCGTTTAACAATACCTAATGTTTGTAGACATGCTGCCGTCATGCGTATAATAATGCACACAAATCTCCCCGAGTTAAAAACTTCAAGACCTCAATTTATTTTAATCTCTCATGAGACTTAAAAGATTAAAGTTGGCGTATCTGGAATGTCAGATTTGTATTTCACCTTAAATATTATCGGACAGCAATGAACTAGCTCCAACATATCCACAATATTCGACTAATATAATTTTAATTGGTTATCATATTGGAGGTGCGTGTCCAAGTAGTCTTAGGACTGACGACCTTATGATGATTATAGAGGATTTCATTCATTACGACCTTGATTATAGCGACCATTTTGTTATAGGAACGTTAAATCTATGTCTCTTGTGTTCTTATTTAAAGCATACTTTAGTACAAAATTCATTTGACTATACCGGCTTTGGATGTAACGCACAGTTCGGGTATAGCGACTGTTTTTAAGTAATCATTTGTATCATCATCATCATCATCGCGTATCATTTTCATACATACGTGTCTGTATATTTGTAACTTTGCTTGTAATGACTTCCTGATATAATGACAAAATTACAGTGATCCCATCGTCGTCGTTATATACCCGATATCCACTGTATAAAAACATTCTTTTCAAGGAAAACAACTTGTATAGCAAAAACGGGAAAGAAAACGTTTTCTAAGATTTTTTTTTAAACTTTATAGCTATTTCATAGTTAAATAGAAAACCAACTTTACATTAAAAGTTGCGTGGAAATGGCTAAGTTGTATTCCCGTTTAATTACTATAGATTTTCATTAAGCCTTTTTATTTATTTAGTTTTCATTGATTCGGAAAACCTTGTGTGCCTCGAGACAAAAATTATATATATATATATAAGTATAAATTTTATAATATGCGTCTGTGTTTTTATGTGTGTGTGAGTGTATGGTGGTTTATGTGCGTCGGAAAATGGCGTTTCGTAATCTCTCGCATGTCAAGCCCATTTCCTTTCAAGTTAAAACTTTTTAATACCTGAGCGACTTCTACATGTCAAATAAAGCCCGTCTTCCCGCATATTCCATTACTTTTTCCTCATATTCCATTATTTTTCTTGCTCCGCCCATTTCTTCGTACGGGTCGTATATCACAAGACGCAGCGAACGAAAAACGCCCGACATAATTCATTTAAAGTAAATTCCACAGACTCCTAAAACCCACAATTGTTTTCCACACCACACATACATATATTGCTAGACATAACAGTTATGTAAAGAGCCTAAGACAATCGTTTTTATTAAGTTTATCAAAATACGTAATCTTTCGATGAAAACTTAATCCAATTACACCAAAAAGTGAAGTATCGGGTTGTTCGGAAAGTCATTTCGTTTTTTCCCGACAGAGGATTTAATTGTATTTTTTTGCATCCAACTTCACATTTAAGCCGTATAATTTTTATATGCTTTGAGAGCTCATATAGCAAGGCTTGTGTGTGAAAAATTCCAATTAATTCTACGCAGTAGTTTTTNTATCATTTTATCGTAATTTAAAAACTTGGAAATTGCATGGTACACTATAGGAACTACGATAAATTTTCCCTAATCGGCGCCATGTTTTTAGGCTCCTCCCATTTGACGAATCACAATACTAAATTATTTCTTATTTCAATACAGTTCTTGTGTTTATTTGTTCTCGTGAACAAGAATACATCAGTATGCCGGAACTGTTTAATTTCTGTTTCGATTCAACCATCTCGTTAAAAATCCGCCAACTAACAATCAAAATTTTTGGTTTAGTGTTTAAATGACTTTTTGAAATGGTCTTAATGATTAGTTTGGGACGTTGGTAAGGGTGATGTTTGAAAGAAAGCATGGCCTAGAGGTTTAAACTATTGCTTAGCATTCGGGAGGGGTTAGTTTCCCTTGGTCACAATTTTTCTGTGGTTTTCTCGGATCACTTAGGCAAATGCTGGGCCAGTAATATTCCACAGATAATCTTTCATTCTCTTCTGTCTTCATTTCGTCCGGCTTATCTTTCTCACCCGAACAACCACCACCCACTAGCATTAGTGGCTACCAAAATCCCTATCCGGGCATCCCTAATACATATGTATTCATTGAAATTAGAAATGCCGCTTTCTTGTGTTAGATTCTTTACCAAAACTGGATGTAGGAAACTATCAGAAATGATTGCAATAATATTGGGTGGAGAATTACTGCTTCAACCTTGCGAACTACTCCCTTGACCGTTACCCAGTCAAATATTTCAGAGATGCCTTTAGAGAAACTATAAACTAAACATCTACTAAGTTTTCTATCACTTCATCACTCGAATCAATTCAATGCCTAAAGGAATGCTCAAAACAGAATGTATTTTCCGCTACAGGATCAGGTATCTACACGTTCTATATAAGGATAATTATCAGTCCAATTTTCCGACTGCAATTCGTATACGGCAATCATAAAATAAAATGAAAGCCACTTCTCGTTACATATATCAAGAAATTAACTTTCTTTGCAGAGTATTTCTAATTGAAATAAAGTCTCGAAAGTAGTGAGTCCCATTGGAAAATATTTATTAATTAGTAAATCTTTTTAAATGAAAATCTATAGCTAAAAAGACATTCCGAGCAATAAATCTTAATATATCTGTCTGCTTATCCTATTGTCCTTCTATGCATCGAAGTGGAAATACATAAATCAGCAACAAGATGATGACTTGTAAATTTTTGATACATCATTTTACTGGTTATGATAATAATTTTCGTTTATTGTGTTCTAGAATGTATCATGATACAATTTGTTTCGTTGAGTTTATTTTGTTTAGACAACGGATTGTATTGCCAAAAAATTATCATCAATCATCCAATATATCGTACTTATATATACATATACATGGTCCATTTTTGTGAGATGATCAACAAAGATTAACATAGAAAGATGAAAAGTTGATAGTAAAGAATCGTTTTGAAAAGGTCTATATCAAACAGTACACTGCATAGAAATCTAATGAAAGGTTTTTTTACAACCTACTAAGAAAAAACGATTAGTTAATTGCTGCTTTCTACAACAGTACACAGTTTTGCACCAAAACAATATATAGAGTCGGACTTTTTAACTGAAAATTTTTTGTTTCTTTTAGCATTCATATTGCTTTACTCTATTTTGTATTCAGTTTTTGTTTATTCAGAGCAATATTGAGGTTAAAAGTACTTATTTAAAAAAAGCACAGCCGACGTTTCGCCCAGGTTGTCCGACTTCCTCAAGGTTAATTAAGTTATTTTTACTCTTATAACTCGAATTTCTTCGTTCTTCTAAGTGCAGATTGGAGTGCGGGTTTTAGATTACAATTTGTTTTTTTAATTAGAATTTCTATTAACTTTCTTCGGAAAAATCAGCCGTAGAGATAAACCTCAAATTTTCACTGCAACACTTAGAAAACGGCCAGGAATGGAGCTAAAGTCTGTCTTTAGCCTATTTTAGAAATCGTGGAATTGGGTAGATGATGGTTGGAGAAAGATAGGGATGAGCGAACGCAAAGCTTGCAATTTCTAAATTTCTAATCTATTTTCTTCCATTGCGGTATTTTTATTTCTTTGGTTATCATTATTATTCAAGGACAAAGATGTAAAAATAAAAGATACAGTTAGGGCAATTTTATATTCGAAAAGGGCGTTTAAAGGTCTGTTTTTAAATTTTTTAATTTCAGAATAGAATATAATTTCCCGGAGCCACTTTTGCATTGGTTCTTTATTTTATCTTCTTTTGTTATTGTACAGGAGTGTACTAATTAGATTATTAAAATACAAGTTGGTCACGAATTATATCTATATTTTCGCAAAATTGTACAATTGAATTCTACACTGCTTGCAAGTATCGTATATAATTGCTTCATTACTATAGATACATCATAATTTACTTATTATATCACATCACAATTCAGTGGTAACAATGATAATGGAAATTTATTCGAATATAAGTATCGCTAATCTACAAAATCTGTACACATTTTATTATTACAATATTCACATTAATTATTATTATTGCTTTAATACGTTATCGCTACCTAATATGTATACTAAAATATTCAGAACGCAAATTATCAAGACAATGATTTGTTTTAATAAATTGCTTGAGTAGAAAAAAATTAAATTATTGATCAGAAAGTTCAAAATTGCGATTCCGAAATTGTTGGTTGTTGTTATTGCTTTGAACATTCTATTAAAATTAATTCGGACTCATATAAGTCAGGAATATATAAAAAGATGCTCTTAAACGTTGATCAGTTTAGGAAGGCGAAGTCAACCATAAACTATTGAATAAAAAAAACGACTTCTTTACCACCTTGTTGCACACTTGTGGCAACATAAATCGACCTACCCTCTTGTTTTTATTATTCCTCTCGCATGTAAGGTGTTTTTTATAATTAAGGATGCCACACATTAAAATTAAACAACACTATTGAGTTGAACAATATGTTGCTGACTTCGCCTTCCTAAAGTGGCACATATACTTTTATAATTTTTATAATCAAACGCAAAGATACTTTGTTTACGTTAATGAAAAATGTAAAATAAGTGCAGGGAATAATTTCGGTCAGACGATAAGATGTCTGTTTTATTGGTAAAAGATTGATTTTATTTATTATTAAATCGGTATATTTAGGGGACGTAACCAGGTAACCGAGGATTAGAGCAATTAGAGAAATGAAATTAAAACTGGAACGAGTCAAATAAGGTAAAAGGTGCAGGGGGGGGGCGAATGGGGATAGATAGAGTAAAAGTTAATTATTTATTTTTGGAAAAATTATTACTGCGTTTCTAATGATTTTTGTGTCTTCTTTTCTATATCTACAGTTGACAAGTTTGTTAATATTTACCATTATTTTTAATATAAAAAAGACAAATATTAATTTAACAGAAATAGTAATGTTTTTAGTTCCTTAATCTACATTTTTACAATATATGTTTGTGCTATACGTAATACAATAATGAAGTACATCGTTTAGGTATCACTATAAAATACATTCTTATCCGTTAACACCATAATTGCACTGAGTTTTCCCAATTTCTTAAAACCTAGCCGGATTTTATTGTTAATTAATTAAATCCCTTCGAAGAACTAGAATTGGTCAGGTTTATATTGTCCGTTGAGTAGAATAAGTAGCATTTTTGACGCGATGGTAGATCATAACTTTTTTGAGTAGTAAAGGTAGGGTGCAACAAGCCCCGCCCGCAAGACCTTCTATATCAAGAAGCAATATTTTTTCAATTGCAAAGAGTATTCACTTCAATCTTGTGTATATGTTACAAGAAATGTATGAAATCTGGGAATTGTACACAATTCCTAGGAAATGTATACAATTCCGAGGCTATTTAAGAAATGTAAAAAATATTGTTTCAAGGATTTTTTAATACACAGCCTGGGAAATGTATACATTTCCTAGGAATTATAGGAAATTCCGATATTGTACTAGGAAATGTATGAAACTAATGCTTTCTGTGAATAAAATGAATAAAACAAGTTAGTAAACTAAGAGTTATCTGTGTTTACGCGGTTCTAGTGCGTTCGCCTGATGTATATGAACTGATGAGGTTATTGTTTGGTTAGGTTAGGTTTGGAGATGCATACATGCATTAGTGACGTTATTGTATAGATATTATTCTATTCACATTATTCTTACATCTAACATATCAGCAGGGGCATTAAAGAAACTCCAATCTGTCATAAATCTACCTAACCGAACTATGACGTAACCAACGGATATAGGTACATCTCCAAACAACATGCCTATTTAGTATTCCCTGTAATACATTTCGGATTGCTATATAGGAAATGTATAGATTTCCTAGGAAATGTGTCTAATATAATTTATTTCATACCTTTCAGAGCGATTTTAGGAATTATATACAATTCCTAGGAATTGTATACAATGACGGATTTCATACATTTCCAAAATATACACAGCTCTTTTTACTAGAAATTAGTTAATACTTTTTACTGCTCAGAAAAGCACTTTATTTAATTATTCATAAATAAATAACTACTACAATAAAATTTCAAAAAGTAATTTTTTTAAAAATGAATGAACTGTGAGTAGGAAAAAGTTTCAAACAACGGACATACAAGCTGTGCAACCTGTTAATTAATCAAATTAAATCTTTTGACAATTAAAACCGATACAGTAGTTTTAGTAGTTTTTATATTTTCTTGATTGCGATAATTTTTGATTTGACTTAAGTAGCGATATTCCCTTGTTAATTTTACAGTAAACATTAATAGCCGCATAGAATATCCTTTAGATTTTACTGTTCTAAAGAATCTTCAATTGTTTTTTTTTTTACGTTTGTTCTTTATGAGGACTGTTGAGTCCTTCTGTGCTGTGTTCCTGTTTCCTTTGAAACGCTTGTAAAGTTGTAAGAGGGGGCAGCAACGGAAAACTGAGTCCTCCCGCGAGTCCTGCTGCCTGCTGAAAATTTGCAACGTGTTGTAAACTTTGCAATAGCGCCGCAGAATGTTCTTGCGCTTTTCTGCGAAGTTCGGCAACGCTGGATGTACGTTGATCACTATCGCTTAGAGTTGCATCGGATAATGAAAATGATCCGACACTCGTTATCGGTTTGATAGGACAACAAGAACATAGTCCCGGAAATCCTAAAGGATAAAGAAACACGAAATTAACATTTGCCATACAATGATCTGAATTTTAAGTAAAACTTAATCTAGCCTAAATCCAGTTATATACAACCAGAGATGTGCTTTATTTGAAATGCTTGCATTTAAAATGCAAATACAAAATAAAAAATAAGTACCTATTTTTATCTTGCATTTAAATAGTTTTTTGAGAAAAGCATTTTGTATTTTATTTAAAGTATTTTTCCAAACGTATTTTCTATTTGTAAAATGCAAAATATATTTTTGCCGTTAAAAATTTTGCTAGAATCATCAATCAATCATTATATAAAATGATTAGTGTCCGACCGAAAGTTCGGTTTCGGTTTCGGTTTCGGTCGAGTTTCGGCAAAAAAACGAGTTTCGGTTTAGTTTCGGTTTCGGTGGCAAACCTGCCGAAACTATGACCTAAACCGAAACTGCGTTCGGGAGTTCTCGCGCTCTGCTCGGTCATGTTCGGCGCGTTAAATTCCATCCGAGCGAACAATAACAAAAGTAATTTTATGTTTTATATTATATAAAAAAAAGCATGAATAATCTTCAAAAGAAAAATGAGTCTAGTCTACTGTACTTACTCAAATAAACATCTTACCTATTTTAAGTATTTTTAAGGCGCAATTAAAGTATTTCCTTAAATGAGGGATTGTTATGTTTTTGTTATATTTTGATTTGATTATCAATAAGTAAAAATGTCAAAGACTGCAGAGCTATGTGATTTAAAGATAAAAAAATAAAACTGACTGATTATAATAACGTTTTTTTTATTTTTGTCTCAAAACATGATCCTTATTAGGAAGTTTCGGTTACGGTTTCTGTTTCGGTTTCGGCCGAAACCGAGACCGTTGCCGAAATTCGGTTTCGGTTTCGGTCGTAAAAACCAGTTTCGGTCGGACACTAGAAATGATGAATCAAAGTTGCTCACATTTGCTATTGAAGGTATTAAAAGGTTATAAAGGGGCAAAGAGACATTCCATGAATACCTTCTAAT